>NW_026732310.1:92500-135000 GCF_028476545.2 Physella acuta
CTGAGATTTTTTGCCGTAAGATCATTTGTCCAGTCAACAGATGTCATTTATAAATGAGTTGTTGTCGATGTGTATGAGTTTGTTAAAAAATGTGTTGTTGCATGTGATGTTTTAGACAGAGGATATGATCTAATTAAATTATTGCTGACATGAATTTGAAAAAAACTTAATCTAAAAAGAACAGCAACAAGGATTTACAAAGGTGCCTTTACTTACTCTCACTATAATTGTTAAATAAGAACTATTCCAACGTAAACTGACTCGTTACCTTTAGTAATGCAATGATCACTCGAAGCTTGCACCATATGTCTGTAGTCAGTTGATCGTTGTATTGAAACATTTCTGACGGACATACAGCTCCCAGCTGGCGAGGAAAATCACGTGAATTTTAGTTAAATAATATTGCTAGACAGTGAGAGGTTTTTCGACAACAATTTCACACAAAAAATCTGGTTTTTACCTTCACAAAACTATTGCTTACAACAGACTTTGATATTGCAATATGTTAAAATATGGGAAGAATGGTCCATCTGCAGCCATCTTGTCAGTAGGTTTGAACAATAGACGCCACAGGCTGTTGCTGGCGGTCAGCAGGCTAGGGAGTAATCGGCGGCCGCCGGTGCCGCGATACATTCTGCGACAGTGGCGGGCACAGTGCGCGTGCATTTCGTGAAGCCGAGTAAGGACGTGTGTGACTAATGTCGACTGTAGAACGTGTATGCAACATAAAAGTGAGTCAGCCGATTTGTGCAGTAGAGGTGAAAAGGAGGGGGGGGGTATTAATGGAGTGGCCCAACAGGGTAGTTTGCTGCTCTATTGAGGGGAGGGGGTATCAGTCGAGTGCCCAACAGGGTAGTTTGTCGTTCTATTGAGGGGGGGGGGGGTATCAGTCGAGTGCCCCACAGGGTAGTTTGTCGTTCTATTGAGGGGGGTATCAGTCGAGTGCCCAACAGGGTAGTTTGTCGTTCTATTGAGGGGGGGGGGTATCAGTCGAGTGCCCAACAGGGTAGTTTGCTGTTTTATTGAGGGGGGTATCAGTCGAGTGCCCAACAGGGTAGTTTGCTGTTTTATTGAGGGGGGTATCAGTCGAGTGCCCAACAGGGTAGTTTGTCGTTCTATTGAGGAAGAGGGGGGGGGGGTATCAGTCGAGTGCCCAACAAGGTAGTTTGTCGTTCTATTGAGGAAGAGGGGGGGGGGGGGTATCAGTCGAGTGCCCAACAGGGTAGTTTGTCGTTCTATTGAGGAAGGGGGGGGGTATCAGTCGAGTGCCCAACAGGGTAGTTTGTTGTTCTATTGAGGGGGGGGGGGGTATCATTTGAGTGGTCAACAGGGTAGTTTGCTGTTTTATTGAGGGGGTGGGGGGTTATCAGTCGAGTGCCCAACAGGGTAGTTTGCTGTTCGATTGAGGGGGGGGGGGTATCAGTCGAGTGCCCAACAGTGTAGTTTGCTGTTCTATTGTTATGCTATATATTTTAGTGTTTGACAACTAGACATTTATAATTCTTGGATGAAACGGAAACACCACTCAATGCCACCCCCCCCCCACCCACACTCAAAACCAGGATCAAATGTTCTAGTAAGATATTACATATCTATACATATCTACGCATAAAATACATCTGTCGCTCTGTGTATGCTGTTTATCTACATGTAGGGCCTATGCCTCTCTGCTCACTACATGTAGGGCCTATGCCTCTCTGCTCACTTGCCCTTCTATTGAAGTTACGGAATTTTAAGAGCTACTGGTGAAGTGTGGATTAAAACTTTATATGAGCCCCCACTGCATTTTGATAGTAGATCCTACCTTTAAGCAGTCTGGCCAAAAATATTAAGACACTTTCAACGTTTCATAATTTCACATTTGATAACTTTTGTTTGGATAAACATTTATTTTAATTTTTTTTTCATACTAATCTCTGCTGACCCCCAAGATGAATCAGCCTACCAAAACAGATGAACACGTTATGCTTATTAGACTTCAAATGCTTTGTTCACAGGCTCTGGCTAACAACTTTAACCTAACACAAAACCTTATAATATTGAATGGTTCTCAACAGCTAAACGAAAATAGTTGATGGTTTGCTGTTAAAAACCCGCATACCTAATTCTAAACATAATGCCTAATGTGAGTTTTTAATTCCAAGACCCGATGACAATGCAATCTGACATCCAATTTGACCTAATAGGATGACTAATTAATGTTTTAAAAGTTAATTAAAATATTATTCATTAAGTAGTATTTACCTCGCTGTTATACGCATATTTTTCGTAATCATGTGTAAATATATTATAATGAACTGCTTTTAAAATAACTAGAAATAAAAGCGTGGAGAGTTTCTTAAAATCAAGAAAAAGTAGGCCTATTCAATACATGTTTTTAAAAAAATCATAAAAAACGTTTTCATAACAAGCTTTTATGTAATAATACACTAAAAAGTAGAAAGTACTTTCTTTAAATATATAATAATGCACTACTATTTAAATTACTATAAAGAAAAGCGTGGATTACTTTATTATCTGTTGGATACCTTTACTAATATTAAAGAGGAGACCATCGCATTGGCGCCCTAGGATCATTATGGTGCTTAATCGAATCAGACGCGTTCGCCGGCGCACCGACGGGGTGCTAATTGACGCGCCCGGAGCTATCTTCTGAGCACTATGGTGCCTACATTAGTTTTAGAAAGCACCCAACAATATTAACACGGTGGCATACGACATTCGTTGATTAAACCGAGCAAGGGGCCGTAAACGGTGCCCCCTCGGTAGTGTAACAGGGGCTCCCGAGAGCACCCCATTGGTCCCTGACACCTGGGCGGTCGCTGAAGTGTGTTCTACATAGGGCGTGCTGGGTGGTAGTGTAGGTAAACCCGTGATCCAAGAAATATAGCGCAGGCATTGTTTACATTTAAATAACTCAGTTTTAGAAAACAAGATCACGCGTCTAAAATATAGGATTGGTAACGCACTGATGAAACCCTTTTAAAATATTTAGTCAGACTTTTTTCTAACTCCACGGCAACGCGCGGGGATAGGCACGCTAGTACTTTTGTATAAACAGATTGCGTAGATGTAGATGTAGATGTAGATGTAGATGTAGATGTAGATGTAGATGTAGATGTAGATGTAGATGTAGATGTAGATGTAGATGTAGATGTAGATGTAGATGTAGATGTAGATGTAGATGTAGATGTAGATGTAGATGTAGATGTAGATGTAGATGTAGATGTAGATGTAGATGTAGATGTAGATGTAGATGTAGATGTAGATGTAGATGTAGATGTAGATGTAGATGTAGATGTAGATGTAGATGTAGATGTAGATGTAGATGTAGATGTAGATGTAGATGTAGATGTAGATGTAGATGTAGATGTAGATGTAGATGTAGATGTAGATGAAGATGCAGATGCAGATGCAGATGTAGATGTAGATGTAGATGTAGATGTAGATGTAGATGTAGATGTAGATGTAGATGTAGATGTAGATGTAGATGTAGATGTAGATGTAGATGTAGATGTAGATGTAGATGTAGATGTAGATGTAGATGTAGATGTAGATGTAGATGTAGATGTAGATGTAGATGTAGATGTAGATGTAGATGTAGATGTAGATGTAGATGTAGATGTAGATGTAGATGTAGATGTAGATGTAGATGTAGATGTAGATGTAGATGTAGATGTAGATGTAGATGTAGATGTAGATGTAGATGTAGATGTAGATGTAGATGTAGATGTAGATGTAGATGTAGATGTAGATGTAGATGTAGATGTAGATGTAGATGTTGGAAAATCGCATACATTCATGTGTGTTGGAGACTAGATTTCAATAATTACGTTAAATATTTAAAAAGATATTCTAAACCCAATAAGGCTCAGAAATTAGTTTCTTAAAGGAATAGAAAAGAACAAGATTTAACGTTAAAAACCTGTTGTACCATATGCCTCGACAGACCTCCTCCTGATTTGCTTTCTGATAATCTCCTAGGTAACGGAAATGACGCTGTTGAGACAAGCTATTTGTTGAAAATTTCCTTTATCGGGCAAGTTTCCCCACTTCTTCCTTATCTGTTCTTCTGTGGTTTTTTTATTAGACTTTATTCTATAATTTGCAACCAAAATTACATGACTAGTACATTTTCTTTACAGCGAATATTATATATATATATATATATATATATATATATATATATATATATATATATATATATATATATATATATATATATACATACATATATATATATATATAGTGACGAAAGATATTAAGGAGGGGAACAGGGCATTACCCCCCCCCCCCTCCCCGGACATAGCTTAGGATTGGTGTTAGAGTTAGGACTAAGGCTAGTGTTATTGGTAGTGTTATGGGTAGTGTTATGGGTAGTGTTATGGGTAGTGTTATGGGTAGTGTTATGGGTAGTGTTATGGGTAGTGTTATGGGTAGTGTTATGGGTAGTGTTATGGGTAGTGTTATGGCTAGTGTTATGGCTAGTGTTATGGCTAGTGTTATGGCTAGTGTTATGGCTAGTGCTATGGCTATGGCTATGGCTATGGCTATGGCTATGGCTATGGCTATGGCTATGGCTATGGCTATGGCTATGGCTATGGCTATGGCTATGGCTATGGCTATGGCTATGGCTATGGCTATGGCTATGGCTATGGCTATGGCTATGGCTATGGCTATGGCTATGGCTATGGCTATGGCTATGGCTACGGTTAAGCTTAGGCTTAGGCTTAGGCTTAGGCTTAGGCTTAGGCTTAGGCTTAGGCTTAGGGCTAGGGCTAGGGCTAGGGCTAGGGCTAGGACTAGGACTAGGACTAGGACTAGGGTTAGGGTTAGGGTTAGGGGTAGGGGTAGGGGTAGGGTTAGGGTTAGGGTTAGGGTTAGGGTTAGGGTTAGGGTTAGGGTTAGGGTTAGGGTTAGGGTTAGGGTTAGGGTTAGGGTTAGGGTTAGGGTTAGGATTAGGGTAAGGGTTAGAGTTAGGGTTAGGGTTAGGGTTAGGGTTAGGTCTAGATTTAGGGTTATGATTAGGGTTAGTGTTATGGTCAGGGTTCGGGTCAAGGCTATGATAAGGGTTAGTGTTATTGTCAAGTTTTGGCTTAAACCAATGACTAGAGTTGGTTTTGTGTTAAGTTTTAGGCTGAGGTAAATTCTTAGGTTTGATCTTTTACTTAAGGTTAAGATTAAGGTAATATATAGGTATATAGTTTGAGTTAGAGTTAGGATTCTAAGGAGGGGGGTAATTCCCCGGGGGATAACTGACAGGGGGTAATTGATCCGGGGGTAAATCGGGGGGGGGGGGGGGGTGTCCAGTGGGTAATTGACGGGGGGGGGGGGTAATGTCCTGTAGCTGTTAAGAAGATATGATCAAAGCATTACTCAGCGTGCACTCTCAGACGCGTGACCTAGTTTCCTAAGGCTGAGTTACTTAAGTGCTAACTGAACAAGCCTTGTATTTCTTGATCATATTTGTTAAGGCGCCCCAGTTTGTACTTCTTCTATCTATATTTATATAATTCTCTTCATGGAGACCATAGAAAACACCAAGCTATAAGTGCGCCTAGCAGCGCCCTCTCTTCCTCTCTAGGCATATTCCTACCACCTCCACCCCCACATGGTCTGGTGAGCTGTGGTTCACGTTAAATGTTTACAAACGTAGAGCCGGGTTTAGTGACGGCTATTATAGGGCAGATAATTTAGTTTGAAACGATTTTAAACTTAACGGAGGTAACAAAGAGGAGACTGCTTTCCCGGGGGCGGGGGGTGTGGGGTAGGGGGAAAGGAGGGGGGGGGGGTTATCGTCCTTAACGAACTACTGATACTGTTTTAAAGCACATATTTTCAGTGGCAGCATTGGTACTGTCGAATTCACAAATTATGAATTATTGAAAAGTAGAAAATAAAACAACTAAATAGCGGCGTATGATGCGCCGCGGGTCGGCTCGTATATATAATTCTCTTCATGGGGACCATACAAGACACCACGCAGCTTACCCGTTCCTATCCCGCTTTCTAGGCATATCGCTACCACCCCCATCCCCACCTGTCAGGTGAGCTGTGATTTACCCCAAATGTTTACAATAGAAGTGACGACATTTAGGGGTGGATAAATTAGTTTTTAAACGCTTTTAAACTAAGGGGAGATAATAACATGTTCTGCGTGCTCTTTTCATTTTCGCCTGTAAACTGTCGTCACAGACGGCTGCCATCACGGAGGCGGAGTGAGGGGGGGGGGGAGACGAATGGAAAGTGAGTGTGAGGATAAACGTCCTTTACTAACTACTGATAGTGTTTTAAAGCAACATTTTACAGTCGCAGCATTGGTAGTGTCGAATTCACAAATTATGAATTACTGAAAAATGGGAATTAAACTAAATAGCGGCGTATGCTACGTCGCGGGTCAGCTCGTATACGTTAATCACCCTCATTAAAGTGAGATAGAACACTCCTCGAACTCCCAGCTATTATGGCTTCTCAGGCCGGTTACGGCCCCTGGTTCGGTTTAATCATTGTTAATGATCATAGTTGGCCATCCTATACATAGTGTATAACATTCTTTAAAACGAACGTAGGCGGCATAGTGCTCACGAAGGAAGCCTCTTCGAAGCTTTAATTTTGTATTTCGCAGAAGCATCCCCAGGAGTATTCTCAACTTCTAAAAGTGTCAAGGACAGATACACGAAGGCAGACACACACGCACGCACACAAGACGCACACACACACACACATATATATATATATATATATATATATATATATATATATATATATATATATATATATATATATATATTTATATTTATATTTATATATATATATATATACATATGTTACGGTCAAAGCCCGAAGTCGGCCAGTGCTAGGATTGGCCGGCCAATCCGCGCATTGGCCAATATCGCCTCCCATAGGTCGGTCAAAGTCCGAAACTTTGCTTGATTTCGGCCTTTGGCCGGCCAATCCGCAGACTGGCCATGGTTGACCGGCCAAAGTCTGAAATAGCTCGATTTCGGCCTTTGGCCGGCCAGTCCGCGGACTGGCCATGGTGGACCGGCCAAAGTCTTAATTAGAAGATCACCTGGCTAGGGACGACCGGCCAAAGTCCGAATTAGAAGATCATGAGCAGATTTTGTTTTTTTTTAATGCCGTAAGGATCATGAAATTAAGTCTTTGTTGATTATTAATTAAATTAAATGACAGAAACATTCAAATTTTTTATTGTACTATAGTCTCAATCTATAAATATCATCATTTGTTACAACAAGTTGAACTTTTATGGCATTTAGAATTACATAGCAGCTTGTTATTTTTACACTTGCAGCGATTTGTTGTGCACTTAGTTGTGCAATTGCAGCGAGTGTAGCCTTGGGCCCCAGTCAATGATTGTGAAAATGCGATGGTTCGTAGTGATTTTTCCTCAGTGCCAACTGACGACAATAAGAGCAGTTTTTCGTGAAGAATTGAAAACTCACTTCTAGCATACAGTTGTTTTAGAACACCATGTTCCGTTCCTAATTTGTAGAAACCGCCCTCGACGCTCATGACAACTGCAATCACGCTTCGGGGATCACCGTGACCTCTGTCAACATCTGGAAAACGGATGCGTACATTGTCACCCACTTCACCATCTTTAAATTTTGTATTTGATGCTTTAAGCATCTTAGCACCTTGAGTTTGCAAGCCAGTATGAGCTGCTGATCTGTGTTCCATGTTGTCTTGTTTGTTGTGACACAATCTGCAGGTAATGTTCCCTCCGTACCCTTCCCCTTTTTTATTGGGTATTCCACAAATAGCATAGACATCGTTGCCACAGGATCCACAAGAATGAGCTGCACTACAATGTTTTTCACAAACTATACAGAATCTGTTGGCCACAATATTGTCATGCAACTGGTCTGGACGTTCCGCCACGGCAGCAGATGTGTTAGCTGAGGATATCGTTGCATTTATGGCAACCTCCATTTCTTGTTCAATGTTCTCAAGATCTTCCTCAGTAACTATTTTATCGAGAGCCCATATATGGAAACTAACATGGATTTACATTTTTTTTCTTTTGACAGCCATCTGCTATGCCTGTCTCATGGTCTGACGGCCCTTTTGATCCATGTCGCCTTGCATATAGAATGCTATACAAACAAGAGCTAAACAATACGTTACTCTCAATGAAAACGCACCCAGAATAATGAAAATGCTATCACAACTTAGTCTAGATAGAACATTGGCCAGGACATCCCGGCCAGTGCGCGCATTGGCCGGCCAATGTACAAAATACGCTGTCAAGTTTAAGTGCTTCGGACTTTGGCCAGTACGTCCCGGCCAGTACGCGCATTGGCCGGCCAAAGTACGAAATACGATCTTATTGCTAAGTTCTTCGGGCTTTGGCCAAGAGAGCCGGCCAATGCGCGGATTGGCCGGCCAATCCGTGCTTTGGCCGCACTTCGGGCTTTGACCGTAACATATATATAAAAATTACTTTTGGTTATGTTCTGTGATGCAGCTGTTTTTCGAGTTCCTGTTGCTTGGCTTCCAGTCCCAGATTACAGCTATCAGCTACCAATCTAAACCAAATCAATAATCTCGGTATTGCCCAAATTTTACCCGAGACTGTGTCAACCTTAATGAAAGAAAGTCAGAAACTTGCTAAAAATAATTTTATTACAATGTGAGAAAATGTATCCGCTGATGGACATACGCAGTCTTGCAATTGGAAAAAAAAAATGTCTCAAATATGTGTAGCAATTCAATACTAGTGTAGGTCTACAGCCAAATCCTCGTAGGCAATTGCATTTATTTGACAATAAAGGTGATTCAACACCTTATGTTTCACATAGCGAACTTTTCTTAGGATCTTTTTGTCCGTTTCGGAATTAATGCCACGGGAGTTAGGCTTAGATTACCAATAAATGATGTTAAATAAATTATGTATTTAAAAAAAATGTTTAAATTTTGTTTAGATGCTATTTACTGTACTTAAACAATTCTTACTTTTAAGTAATTTTAGTTTATGACTTACGCAAGAAGAGTACTAGACGAACGTTTGCAATAATTTAAGATAGATCTATATTTTTTGAAATAGGTTAGGTTAGGTTTGCATGTCGCAGAAGCGTAGCGATGGGGGGAGGGGGAGTTTACATATGTCCCCGGGCGCCGACATTAGGGGGCGCCAAAATGGGTTGGAAAAACAAAGTAAAATGTCATTTTAGCTGCATTTTTCCTTTATAAACACTTTGATAGGGGTGCATATCAAAAGTTTGAGGGGGGTGCAAATCTAAAGTTTGAGGGGGGGGGGGGTGTAAATCAAAAGTTTGTCCCCGGGCCTCATGCCTGTCGTCCCTCCTGGGACATACGCCGCTGACAAGAGCTTTCCAGGCGTCTCTGTCCTGGGCTAGTCTCTCCAACTGTCCCCAGGTGTATCCAATCTTCTTGGTGTCTTCTTCCAGGTCACGTCTCCAGGTCTTTTTTGGTCTCCTCTCCTCCTCCTGCCTTGTGGATTGCAAGTGGGGGCCTGTCTTGTTATGCTGGGTACAGGCTTCCTGTGTGATTTTTGAAATACCGTTACATATTTTTTATTTATTGGAAAAGTACTTTTATGTACAGTATATTTGTTAAATAATCAACAGTCAGGACGGTAAGATTCTAGAGAAATATACTACAGTCATGACGGTAAGATTCTAGACAAATATACTACAGTCAGGATGGTAAGATTCTAGACAAATATACTACAGTCAGGACGGTAAGATTCTAGACAAATATACTACAGTCAGGATGGTAAGATTCTAGACAAATATACTACAGTCAGGATGGTAAGATTCTAGACAAATATACTACAGTCAGGATGGTAAGATTCTAGACAAATATACTACAGTCAGGATGGTAAGATTCTAGACAAATATACTACAGTCAGGATGGTAAGATTCTAGACAAATATACTACAGTCATGATGGTAAGATTATAGACAAATATACTACAGTCAGTGGCGGAACTAGAAAAAAAGAGCCTCCCCGCAAAATTTTTTTTAGGCCCCCCTATATATATATATATATATATATATATATATATATATATATATATATATATATATATATATATATATATATATATATATATATATAAATTAAGATTCTAGACAAATATACTACAGTCAGTGGCGGAACTAGAAAAAAGGGCCTCCCCACAAAATTTTCTTTAGCCCCCCCCCTATATATATATATATATATATATATATATATATATATATATATATTGCTGCCCTGTTCGGGATTTTGAAAATGATTTTTTTTCAATTATAATAGATTACTACATCATGTAATGTGTGTAAGTGAATTAGTATGTTTAGTGACTAGTCGGTCAAAAGAATATAAAACATGAAAGCTTTGTATAAGTAATGGTGTCTCGTGTTATGTTTATTTTTATGTTTTTTTTGTATTTATGTTATTAATTTTAAATACATTTCCTTTTTATACAAAGTCATTCTTTAATAAGTACTTTATAAAAAAATAAAAATTAAGAGATAATAAGAGAAGTAATTTCTTTTTAATTTTTTAGTATAAAATCTATTGAAATGAGCTTATGAGCACCGCTATTTGACTATTTAAAAAGGGAAATAAGTCATGGAAGTGGTTTGAATGTTTGCTTATCTTTGCTAAGTTTAATTGTAGGAGAAAGTTGACTCGGCATTCACAGTGGTTTAAAAACAAAGGGAAAAAGAATATACAAGAGTGTGGGGTGGTGTCTATAGAATAAAGATAATCCAACCATCAAGTCAAAAATGCAAGAAAATTTAAAAAAAATTTAACTATAATTTTTTTTATTAAAAATATACTACAGTCAGGATGGTAAGATTCTAGACAAATATACTACAGTCAGGATGGTAAGATTCTAGACAAATATACTACAGTCAGGATGGTAAGATTCTAGACAAATATACTACAGTCAGAATGGTAAGATTCTAGACAAATATACTACAGTCAGGACGGTAAGATTCTAGACAAATATACTACAGTCAGGACGGTAAGATTCTAGACAAATATACTACAGTCAGGACGGTAAGATTCTAGACAAATATACTACAGTCAGGATGGTAAGATTCTAGACAAATATACTACAGTCAGGATGGTAAGATTCTAGACAAATATACTACAGTCATGACGGTAAGATTCTAGACAAATATACTACAGTCAGGATGGTAAGATTCTAGACAAATATACTACAGTCAGGATGGTAAGATTCTAGACAAATATACTACAGTCATGACGGTAAGATTCTAGACCCTTTTTTTAAATATTCAATATATTTTGGCACTTTAACATACATAGGATGCACTGTTTCATTTTGTATTTTGCAAAGTTTTAAAACTTTTACTGTTTAAAATAATTTTTCATTTGGTTACACTTTATTATTATGTAGCTTTTCAACACCTATTGAATTGATGGTTTGCAAACACAGTGATTTGTTAAATCCAAATTGCAAACAGAAAAGCCATTATTACCAGTGTATGGAACAAAAGAAATCTCCTGAGACTCAATCCTATGTTTATTACACGAGCATTGACAGATATCATTTCGCCCGTTGGACAAACCTTGTAAATTAAACCGTAGGGAGGGTCAAAATGGATCTGATGCTAGCCAGAAGCAAATGTTCCTTCTATCTCTGGTCAACCTCTCAGCGACAACCAGATAGAGAAATACATTATTATCCTTGGGCACATTCATTGAGCATTGAGCTTTGTTACTCCAATCTTTAATTAACTGAATTATAACAATAAATGACTGCGATCATTCGAATTCGTAAAATAAAGAAATTTATCATTTGTTGACATCACAACTTTAATAGTACAGTGGTAAATCAAGATACGAGTTTAATTTGTTCCGTAACATTTATTGTATAACAAATAGATCGTATCTCAAAGGATTATTTTCCATCAAAATTTTGTAAAATGCCATTAACCCGTTCCAGCCTGCCGCAAATAGCTACCCCACTTGTTTTTGTTACATTTAATAAGAAAAATTGCGTTTATAAATAACACATTTAGTATAAAAACATAATTAAGGAGAATGTAAAGAAATAACTGCTTTTATAAAGTGTGGACCTACATTCTGAGCTTACTGATTATGGTGGCGGTGGTGAGGGGGGGGGGGGGGGAGGGCGTAGGAGCTTTACTTCGTTCACTTATTTTCTACCCTGTTAATACTAAACTCTTTCGGTCACTTTAATTACCTTTTAATGGTACACTTTATCTTTTACACTTTTACTTAAACTTAACTAAACTTCATTGAACATAGTTGAACTTAAATGTTACTTGATAATTTATTATTACTTTGCTTAATTTTCGTGAATAATTGTCTCTTGGTTTTTTTCACAAGCTTTAATCATTAAACTCTTGTTGTTTTTATTTTCAGACCAGCGGAGCCTTTATCCATAATGTACAAATCTAAAATATACTAAAATCATGCTTCGGCGTAATAAATAAATAAATTGGGAGTGATCTCCAGTAAACTTTCTCGAATAATGTTATATAACACTACGGAGATGGTAAATCGGGATAGATAGAGACATGGTTTTAATTAATTTTTAAAAACTAAATAAAATAAAAGACAAGAATCTAGTAGTAAAAAGAATTGCACTTCAAATGAAAAGCAAACAGCGTGTGTGTTATAGTGCGAAACATTAGTACTTTATACAGAAAAACTTGATTAATTTTCAAAGAGTTAATTAATCATCTAATTAAGTAACATTTTATGTCACAATACATCGTCTTGGGCTAAGTGAAAAGTTTAAAATAAATCGTTCCGGTAAATGTGTTCGAAATTTTCTTCGCAATTTTCCGATCGTGACGGACGATGTACAGAGGAATCAGGTTAAAAATAAATTCAATTGCGTTTTTTGAGAAATCAGAAAAAGCGTAAATTTCTACTCCTGGTCACCGGTCAAAATTTGACAGAGAACAGAAAATTAGATCTTTTACTCATATATGAAATTTTGTCTATCTATCTGAAACAGTACTCAAGTTATAGGCTTTTTTAAAAACCGATTGTAGAATAATTTTCACTTCCGGTAAATGGAAATCGCTGAAAAGTTGGTACAGAACTACACATTTGATATAATACTTAAATATCAAAGTAGCTGTACTCAAGTTATCGTAATCACGATAGACAGACCAGTGGCGGAACTAGAAAAAAAGGGCCACCCCGCCAAGAAATTTTTTGGGCCCCATATATATATATATATATATATATATATATATATATATATATATATATATATATATATATATATATATATATATATATATATATATATATATATATATATATATATATATATATATATATAATATACAAAATACGAAAATGCCAACATAGATTAGTCATTTCGGGATTGTTCGAGTTTTTAAAAAAAATTCTTAGTTTTGATAAAAACATTAAAAAAACTAGTTACAACAACAAGTCGTTAGCATGAGTGCGTATTAATCTGTTATGGTAAATCTCTGTTTTAATATAGATCTATGTTTTCTATGATGCTCCTGTAAGAAGGTAGGTCGAAAAAATATGAAGCATGAAAGCTTTGTATTTGCAATGGTTTCTTGCGTTATGTTTATGTTTATGTTCATGTTTTGTTTTTGTATTTATATTATTAGTTCTAAATACATTTCATTTTTATGATTTGTCATTCTTTACTATGTTTTTTTAAAATAATAACTAAGAGAAATAATTGCTGTTTAATTTTTTTAGTGCAAATCTATTAAAAGGTGCTTAAGAGCACACATATTCGACTATTTAAAAAAGGGAGATAAGTCATGGAAGTGGTTAGAACGTTTACCTATCATTCACGCGATGGATTTATTTTCAAAAGAATTTTGCCGACAACAGCGTGTGTTTGATAGTAGGAGAAAGAGGACTCGGGATGGTGTCTATAGAATAAAGATAATTAAACCGTTTTTACAAAACACAACGATCAAGTCAAAAATGCAAGAAAATAATTTTTTTTTAGCTGTAAAAAAATTGATTATGGTCGGCTGTGGGCCCCTAAACGGCCCGGGCCCCCCCGCATTGCGGGGTCTGGCGGCACTGTAGTTCCGCCCCTGAGACAGACACACACACACACATAAATACGGACAAAATCGAATAGTGATCGATTAGTAGAACTTACGACTGCTGATCGAATGTCAAATGTTCGCATCTCGGGCCCGAGAAGGTTTTTACCTCTCTCTTCCCCTCAGTCACACATCGTCACAAAAACCCTGAGTCTCCCCCCCCCCCCCCTAAAAGGACGTCATACCTTTAAAATATCGACTTTTTTTCCCTAAAATATTGACTGAACTTTATCAATATCGAGTATTTTAATATATTTCTGTTATAATTTATTAAAACCAGAGTTTCTTCCAGGCATCTCTTCGAAAGTCTACAGCCCCCCCCCCCCGAACGAAATGAAATTTATATAGAATATGTATAATTTTAACAGTGTCTGTCCCCCGAAGAAAGTCTACCCCCCCCCCCTCCCGAAAATGTCTAGTGCCCCCCCCCCCCCCCCACGGAGAAAAAACCGGTTTTATGAAAGGAGAAATAATTGACTAACATTACTTTAAAAAAATGCTAAAGTGTGACGTCACAATATCCGACCCCCCCCTCCTTCCTCTCACCAAAAGTCACAAAACTATGGTCCCCACTCCCCCTACGGGTATGACTGACGTCATGGACCCCCTATGCATTACTTAGGTATTACTATATTTGGTATATTTTGCTAAACGCAAGTATTCGTGTGGTCTGATATTTTCTTGCACACTGTGTGCTGTCAGCGCATTGTTGCAATCAATCAATAGCTCTGCCTTTATCCACAAGTCCCCGACAGCGATATCGCCCAGCCTGCTTCTAGCCTTTATTCTTGTGTAAATCTAGCCGCCATAAAATGTCACTGGTACTAGGCCGTGGTCTTTTATCGTCTGCTACTGCAGATAGCGGTGTTGACATGTTGCCGTAAAACGCGCTCTAAATTATTGCCCTTATCGTTGACGTAGAAGGCCCCCCCCCCCTCCATCTCCACGAATGCCACCCTTGCATCAGTCATCGTTGTTCTGTCTGTTGGATTACATCTGAAATCAATGCTTGTGCATTTGGGTATCTTTTAAAAAGTCCTACATGGGAACTGGGTATTGCAAGATAAGTTATAAAATAAAACCGTCAAATAGCACTTAATTAAAAACCACCTGGGAAACATTTGCCTCTGCTTGTGTAATACTCAACAAGTCACCTCAGTGAGGAAGATCTATGAATTATTAATAAGCTATGAATATTCATCTCAACGGCAATCAATCTAAATGACACTAGTGCTACTGTTTGTGACTGTATGAATCCGATATCATAGGTCGCTTTCCGGTGGTCGATAACACTGTTTGATTAAAGACGTTATTCATTTCCCTACATCTGTTTCACTATCATCTACTTGTACATAGGTTGGTTAGCAGCTTGTAAATACATGGCATGTCTAGTGTGTGTCATTTACACCTCTCAAGCTAAAGGACTGATTACCATTCCATCGGTTCTTCCAAAGTCAACACGGATATGCTACATCCAGGTCTTTTCTTGACTTAAATTAGCGAGTGTAAATATTGTCGCGATATTAAGATCCAAATCTGATTACATGCCCTTGGTCCACCCAAATCTGATTACATGCCCTTGGTCCACCCAAATCTGATTACATGCCCTTGGTCCACCCAAATCTGATTACATGCCCTTGGTCCACCCAAATCTGATTACATGCCCTTGGTCCACCCAAATCTGATTACATGCCCTTGGTCCACCCAAATCTGATCACATGCCCTTGGTCTACCCAAATCTGATTACATGCCCTTGGTCCACCCAAATCTGATCACATGCCCTTGGTCCACCCAAATCTGATGGGTACTATTTGCTTCGAGAGCAGAGAGACATACTTACCAAACAGAATGTTCTAATTTTTAAAAACATTTAATCTCTTTTATGATTGTTTTCAACATACTTTTACGCAGTAGTAATTCGATTCTTTAAACAATATATATGCAACTTGCAAACAATTAGCAAAATAGGCCTACAACGGTTTAAATTGTTCTGATTCAGGCTATACATTTTTCCGGGGAGGAGGCATCTGTAGCTCGTATCCCCTCCCTTGTCCCCAGTGCTGCGGTCTCAGAAGAAAGGCTGACGCAATTTTCCAAAAGGATTTCATCAATGCGTTACCAATCCCGTATTTTTATACGTGTAACCTTGTAAACAAAGCAGATTCTGTATTTCTTGAAGAATAGTTATTGGAGCCTCGGTGACTGCCCGGGTGTGATAGATTGATTCGGTTTGGTCATCGAATGTATTGTACCACCGTGTCCCTATTGTGGTGCTCTTTAAATCTAATGTAGGTGCCATAATATTCACGACATCTCCCCCCCCCCCCCCCCGTCATCAACCCACCGGAAATAAGTCCGCCCAAAACCTTACGGAGAAAAATATCTAAAAAAAAACAACAACATTGTCTTTATCAATAATGAGGAAAAACTTCTTTTGTTCTGATAAATAGCCAACAGCAATAAAATATAAACACATGTGTTCTTCTGAAATATACCATAATACAGTTCTGTATTATATTCCTACTTATCTCAGCCTAGCCCAAAAATTGTAATAACACACACAGGCCTTAACGTATTTCTGCGTCAATTGTATAGGACATGTTGATAGCTCTAGTGATTGTTTTCTCTTGTAATTGATGGCCAAAGCGTACTGCCCGCAGGGGCAGTGCAATATTTATGACCTGCCTGTGTTTGTCTTGCACTAGTTGGATCTGGTCATTCTCATAATAAACAGGCAATTGTTTTCACTGCTATTGCCGTTGATACACAAGTTATGCATTTTAACACATACTTACACAAACGAATATAGCTAAAGCAAAGAAGTATAGAGCTAAGATATTTTTATAGAGGTAAAAACGAGGTGTAAGAGCTAAGAAAGATAAATAGAGCTAAAACAGTGAAGCATAGATCTACTATAGAGACAAGTAAAAATAAAACAGATATGTAAACCTAAGACAGTGATGTGTAAAGCTAAACAAGTTAATAAAAAGTTTAGTGACAATTTAAGCGCAATTTCCTTAATTAGTTTTTTGTGACCAAACAAAAGGATATTTTTGAAAACTTTCTTCGGCACTATTGTTCTAAATTATGGCAGGAATCGATTGGTAAATGTTTCAAGTCGCTAAGTGGTCGGACACACATCCATCCTTGACGAGTTAATAATCGCAATTGTCCGTATGGAAATTGCACTAAAAAATATGTAAAGACAGATGATGTAAATCTAAAACAGATCTGCGTATAACGTGATTTTCTCTCAAATACCGCTTAGGATCAACCACCCGTTACAGTACGGTACGGGCGCCGGGTGCCAGTCCGCGTTTGATTTAGAAAACGATTGTTTAAGTCCACCGTATTCCTAAAGGTAGTATTTTGTAAAAAGAATGTGGGCGCTGGGAAGCACTGGGCGCTCTGGCCACAAGACCCGCTGTGCAGTGTGGCAGTTACTTCAAGTAGTAGCTCTGACCCTGAGAGCACGACCCGCTGTGTAGTGTGGCAGTTACTTCAAGTAGTAGCTCTGACCCTGAGAACACGACCCGCTGTGTAGTGTGGCAGTTACTTCAAGTAGTAGCTCTGACCCTGAGAACACGACCCGCTGTGTAGTGTGGCAGTTACTTCAAGTAGTAGCTCTGACCCTGAGAACACGACCCGCTGTGCAGTGTGGCAGTTACTTCAAGTAGTAGCTCTGACCCTGAAAACACGACCCGCTGTGTAGTGTGGCAGTTACTTCAAGTAGTAGCTCTGACCCTGAGAACACGACCCGCTGTGTAGTGTGGCAATTACTTCAAGTATTAGCTCTGACCCTGAGAACACGACCCGCTGTGCAGTGTGGCAGTTACTTCAAGTAGTAGCTCTGACCCTGAGAACACGACCCGCTGTTCAGTGTGGCAGTTACTTCAAGTAGTAGCTCTGTCTAATAGTGCGGAATAGTTTGATTAGACAGCCTACTAATTTGGGCACAATTTTAATTTTAATTAATTCAAAAAAATTAATCAGGCAACCAATTCAGTAAAATTGAATGTCATGTTGCATTGTCTTCATGGCTTGACCCACGTACCAAACTACGAACCGTATCTGTCAGTTAGAAGTGCCTGCAATTTCGCTCCAGCTTTATGATTTTGTTACTTCTATTTCCTGTTACATTGGAAACGGAATGTGCTTACTAACGGAATGTGCTCACTAATCACATCTGATTTAGAATCAGCTGTACTTTAGGTTTGAGATAGTTTAAATAAGGTCTGCCATGAGTTTTGTAAATTTGTTTTGTTATATATAAGTGTTGTAGTTGGAGCTAACGTGTTGCTGTATACCAAGTGTTATGTTCAATTTCAAGTTAAGATTAACCCTTGGATGTAGGCTTAGTTAGATTTTAGTCTAGACTGACTGATGTTGAAAAGGGCTGTTATGTTAATTTTATTTTAGGTTTTGACTTAAAAAATGTTTGTTTGAGCTTTTATCGTAATTAAATTTTGTCATATTATGTCCTATCCATAAGTTTCTTATGGTTAGCATTTGTCCCAGAGGCGTAGCGACCTTTCCCGGCGCCCGGGGACAAACTTTCAATTTGTCGCCCCCCCCCCCCCATATATTTTTAAAATATTTATAATTCAAAAATGCAGCTAAAATGAGCTTTTAATTTTTTTCCAACCCATTTTGTCGCCCCCTACGGTCGGCGCCCGGCAATGTATGTACCCCCGCCCACCCCCCTCGCTACGCCTCTGATTTGTCCTGTCAAGTATTATATTATGTAATGTTTAGGATTAAGTTATGATGTAGGTGCAAATATAGTTTTTAACATAGCAGAGTGATTTAGCTTTGGAATATTAGCAAATATATTTTGAAATTTAAGTTTCAACATGATGTGTAGACAAAGGCTTAGATTTGGATTTAGGTTTTATTTAGGCATACTAATTTAGTTTAAGAAATACTTTTGATATAGTTTAATAATTGTAGTTGTCTCTATGTTTAAATGTTTGTACGAGTGTACAGTGTTAGGTTTCGATTATGGTTTGAGAATATCTTTTTAAATAATTTATTTTGGTAAGGGGTTTTCGTATTAGATAAAAAATCGAGGATGGAATGCAATAAAAAAATTATTGTTACTATTTGTTTTGCTTTTAGCGTCGCCTAAGGCTTTCGAAACGTTGGTTTAATTAATACTAATAGTTTCGCTGTCTGTCTATCTGTCTATCTGTGTATGTATCTGACAAGAACGCTATAGAGAAAACACAAGCAAATTAAGAACGTTCATAGTAATACGGAAACGAAATATGACGTCACATTGGAGCATATAGTAGAAAATAGCCGGAGAGTGCACACTGTAATATAACGTCATTGATTCTCGAGTAAACATTGAATTAAAAAGCCAATTTAGTCTAATCTTAAAAGTGGTTTGCGTGAAGAGTTTCTTTCATACAATTCTTCGGGTAGGGGCGAAGCCCATCCCCCGCATAAGAACGTCTAAGCCTACCCCCCCCCCCCCTCCCAACTCAAAAGAAATGTCGTCATCGATACTCTATAATAAAATTACAGCCTAATTCATGTGTCTAATCTAAAAAAAAATTCATAAAAAACGTTTTAATAACAAGCTTTTATGTAATGATGTACTAAAAAGTAGAAAATAAATTATAGACTACTATTTAAATTACTATAAAGAAAAGCGTGGGTCACTTTAGTATCTATTGGATACCTTTACTAATGTTAAGGAAGACACCCACGCTTTTCTTTATAGTTATTTAAATAGTAGTCTATAATTTATTTTCTACTTTTTAGTGCATCATTACATAAAAGCTTGTTATTAAAACGTTTTTTTATGAATTTTTTTTTCAGTACTTTACATGTTTTATTTACAATAGAGTTACATGACTAAAAACCATTGCGCGCCTACTGAACATCACGTTCAGTAGGCGCGCAATGGTTTTTGAACGCAGCCATTACGTGATGGCGCAGCTATTGAAGGTGATGACGCGTGTGGTGTGGTTGGCTAGACATGCCTACTAATTCGGTCCAAATTTTAATTAATTAATAAAAAATTAATTAGGCATCCAATTAAGTCAAATTTAGTTTCAGATTGCATTGTCTTCATGTCTTGACCCACGTACCAAGTGTGAATCGTATCGGTCAAGCAGAAGTTTCCGAATTTTCACTCCTGCGTTTCGGTCTAGACAGACTTACGACTGACGACTGACGAGGAAGTGAGTTAAATAAAAGCTTGTAAAAATTAGTTTGCGTGCCCCGCCCAGGTTCTTCCTTTAGTTTGTATGATCTACAATTGCGACCAGTGTTTCTTTCAGACTTTTTCCTCCCCGGAAAGGGGTGGGGGTACTTGACATTTTCGGGGGCGGGGGTAGAATTTTCTGGGAGGGGGCGGACACTGGAAAAAGTATATAATTATGTTTCGTTGAATGGGACGGTAGACATGTTTTGGGGTGTCTGTGTGTGTGTGTGTGTGTGGGGGGGGGGGGGGGGTTATTTTAGAGAAAATAGACAGCACTATGAACCTAGCGCCCGTTGTATCCTTTCTCAACGGGCCATTTTTCTCGTGTTAAAATAATGATTGTAGACTCTTGTTTTAGGTAGCATTACAAAGTTGACATGGGTAGGCTACTTAAGGCTGGACCAACCGAAACAACCAGTTAAACATTTCATCTCTGTTAGGGTCGAGGTAGAGTAGAAGATAACTTATTCCATATTTACAAAACATAAACACACAACACAAGCTTATATATATATATATATATATATATATATATATATATATATATATATATATATATATATATATATATATATATATATATATATATATATATATATATATAATTGGCTAAAAGAGTTCTAATTTTTTTCTAGTTCTGTCATTGCGTACCGTCTAGGAACTCGGCTCGAGACAAATCTCTTTGCAATTATTTTTCCTTGTTGTAACAAAAGAATATTTTCTGATAGACAAGCCATTTAAAATTAACATAGGCGTGTGCTCTAATGTGGAAGCAAGAGGAAGGACATTAGCATAGTTGAGTCTTATTTCCATGTAAACCACGAGGTCCCAACATCCGTGGCCAAGCCTCATTTGCATTGTCTGTCGAATGGTCTGCTTGACGACATGAATAAGAAGAGTAATTATCGATTTCTTTACACTAGATCCTTGTGTTTTTCCGTCTCTCTTTAGAAAGTAAATTCACAGACAAATAATACAGAAAATAAGACGGACAAATATCAGTTGATATTCAACATAAATAACCGTTAAAACCACTGAAGTGAATAAAGACGAACTTTTAAAAATTATATTTCAAGTTTTGAAGCCATCTTTGTGATCGACGGAGTTAGTCGGCTGAGAGTTTTGAAGCCATCTTTGTGAATGTTTCGTGAGCTGAACTTGGTGCAACAATCCCATGTTTCGAGAGCTGAACTTGGTGCAACAATCCCATGTTTCGAGAGCTGAACTTGGTGCAACAATCCCATGTTTCGAGAGCTGAACTTGGTGCAACAATCCCATGTTTCGAGAGCTGAACTTGGTGCCACAAGCCCATATTTTGAGAGCTGAATTTAGTGCCACAAGCCCATGTTTTGAGAGCTGAACTTGGTGCAACAAGCCCATATTTTGAGAGCTGAATTTGGTGCCACAAGCCCATATTTCGAGAGCTGAACTTGGTGCAACAAGCCAATATTTTGAGAGCTGAATTTGGTGCCACAAGCCCATATTTCGAGAGCTGAACTTGGTGCAACAAGCCAATGTTTCGCATTCTGCCGCCTAGCACAGATCAGTGTATGCCACTCGATTAGAGTTTAAAAGTACTGCTGATTCTGTCCCTCGATTAGCGTGAAGGTTTAAGTGTGACATCAGATTGTACCCGAACCAGACACAAACGAGATCAGTTTGCTAACGAATTGAGCCGAGTCAAATCCTTCTTTGGCTGCTGGAGCATATTTTCACAAATTGTTTAGAAAGATGGCGCAATCTGAATAAAAATGTCAAAATCCAAAATCTTGTACACAATTATAAAGAAAATTTAAGTTTGCTGCTCTCCATTGAATTTTTATTTGAGGAAGCTATTGAGAATAAAATCGTATCATATACAAATCAGTTCGATGTCGCGGTCGTTTCTGTAAATCAATTGTACGATTCATTCAGTACCCGTTTTAAACAAATTCAATAAATAGAATAATACATTTATACAATTTTAGAGAAATGAGCACTACCCCATATGCATTTTCAAAAGATGTCAATTTAAAAACAAAAATCGAGTCGTCTACTGAGCCAGCCCAATCTGGTCAGACCGAGCTATTTAAAAGCTTGCTGGCTGGGGCATGGCTGTCAAGGCTAGAGCCCAAACTAGAATATTTACACGCCAGAGACACGCGAGGGGACGTTCCTTTTTCTCTTCATCGCCACTCCGATGACGTGCCTTGTGGGAATAATCACTGCATTGTCTTACAGCTTTATCAGCGACGTCATGTTCTTGCATTCGTTTCACACGTCATCAACACATGAATTCACATTGAACTTATTGTCTAGAACAATTAGAATAACATGTCATCAACACATGACTTCAAATTGACAACATGGTCAGTTTTTCCAATGCAATTATATGAAATGTCATTAAACGTTGCAGTCTGTTCCCATATTTCTACCCCACATGTTTCTATTACGTATTTTTAACAAGAAAATACATTTAAAAATAAAACATTTTGTATAAAAACATAATAAAGGAGGATGAAAATAACTAAACTGATTTAATGAAGTGTATATACTTTGGAAATCGGCTAACCGCAGCTTACTGGAGATGATGGCGGAGGTGTAAAGTGAAGGAATTTTAATTAGTTCGCTTACTCTCTACAATGTTAACATTAAATCTATCGGTTACTTCAATTAACTTACTTAGTTAAAATTCACTGAAAATAGTTGAACTTCAATGATGCTTGACAATTTATTATTACTTTTGCTTAATACTTTTCACGTCTGCCTTTTTCGCAAGCTTTGTTCCGTTTCATGTCAAGGTCGTTCAAAACAAAATCTGTTAAGGTGGTTTGTTTCTTCCTCCTTCTCTGAATGTTGCCGAAAAGCAGTTAGTCATTAGATAGCTGCAAGATACGATCAGTTGCAACTTTTGCAGACGTTATTTGTCATAGGCTATAAAACCTGCGGAACCGGTTAAAATCTTGCTCGTACCTCGAAAACTTCTACATCGAGGAACTCGTAGTTCGAAGTACCACTGTATATAAATAAAAAAAAAATTAAAAAACAATTTTTTAAATACAAAAATAATAAAATAAAATAAAATAAAATAAATAGAAAATAAATAAATACATAAATAAATGATTAAAAAAATAATAAATAAAAAAAAATTAAAAAATTAAAATTAAAAAATTAAAAAATAAATAAATGAATGAATGAATGAATGAATGAATGAATGAATGAATGAATGAATGAATGAATGAATGAATGAATGAATGAATGAATGAATGAATGAATGAATGAATGAATGAATGAATGAATGAATGAATGAATGAATGAGTGAGTGAGTGAGTGAGTGAGTGAGTGAGTGAAGGAGTGAGTGAGTG
This sequence comes from Physella acuta, assembly GCF_028476545.2. Classification (NCBI taxonomy): domain Eukaryota; kingdom Metazoa; phylum Mollusca; class Gastropoda; family Physidae; genus Physella; species Physella acuta. The sequence continues at coordinate 116,145 of NW_026732310.1, forward strand.
AGTGAGTGAGTGAGTGAGTGAGTGAGTGAGTGAGTGAGTGAATGAATGAATGAATGAATGAATGAATGAATGAATGAATGAATGAATGAATGAATGAATGAATGAATGAATGAATGAATGAATGAATGAATGAATGAATGAATGAATGAATGAATGAATGAATGAATGAATGAATGAATAAATAAATAAATAAATAAAATGAATATATATATATATATATATATATATATATATATATATATATATATATATATATATATATATATATATATATATATATATATATATATATATATATATATATATATATATATATATATATATATATATATATATATATATATATATATATATATATATATATATATATATATATATATATATATAAGTTATTCAATAGCTCCAGTACACAACCATTTGCGTCTTTTTCGGGATGTTTTTTTTTCTACGAACATGTGTGTATGTGTGTGCGTGTGTGTGTGTGTGTGTGGGGGGGGGGGGGTGTAATATTAGTTCTATCACTGACCCAGGTAAATAAATGAAAGGGGATAATTGTCGGGTATGTTGGGGGGGGGGGAAATCCTATACTCATTTTTGCTCTCGGAAAAATTGTATCTTATTAGCAAAAAGCAAAGATTATTATAGTATGTAAGAGATAGAATCAATTTTTTATCAAATAGTTAAGCCCACTATAATAGGTAAGAGATAGAAATAATTTTTTATATAACTCATCGAAACGTTCAAAGTGACGAGAATTAGTATATGTCTTAAAATACATTATGCTTGGTATTGTATTACGACAGCTGGGGCTTGCTTTGTTCATATTTAAAAACAACCTGACATGCGTCGTCAATGTATCTCACCTGGATAGAAGTAAAAAAAGATGTGATTTCTCTGACAGGAAACTTTCATTTTAATATGGCTTAAAATAAAAGGTCTCGTGTGGCAAAAAGCCAGAAAAAATAGATCAGGTCAGGTGGATCCACAGTCTGGCCAGGCAAGTTTTAGTTGTGTTGTTTTAGAAAATGTGGAGAACTTTGCCCCTGGTATAACAGGTTTCTATTCTAGTATAGCGCGGACATCAGCCGTTGGGTGGCTTCTACACAGACACGTCTTTCAGTTTTTAGCACCAAGACGTCGGATGTAAGCCCACAAAACACATCCGGTTGCTTGTTAAAAAATATAGTTAAACTAGTGCGCCCGTTTCCGCGCGTTGTCGCTGGGCTAGAAGAAAGTCTGACGAAATATTTTAAGAGGGTTTCACCAATGCGTTACCAACCCTATATTCTTGGACCTTAAGTTGTGTTATCTTAAGTTTTAAAACTGAGTTATTTAAATCTAAACAATGCCTGCGCTACGCTTCTTGGATCACATTTGTCGGCGCACATGTTTACCTACCCTAACACCCAGCACGCCCAATGGAGTGATGTATGAGCCCCCTGTTACACTTCCACAGGGGCACCCCGTACGGGTGCTTTAATCATCAAATGTTGTGTGCCACCGTGTCAATATTGTAGGATACTCCTTAAAACTAACGTAGGCGCTTAGTGCTCACAGTATAGCGCTGGAGAATGCGCCAGATTCGATTTAGTGAACGACTATAATACCACATTTTATCCTTGTTTCATCGTACTCTTTAAAACGAACGTATGCGCCATAGCGCTCACGGGAAAGCCCAGGGAGCCAAATCGCCCCACTGCGCCTGATTAAGTTTTGTGAACGACTATAGCAACCCATTGTCTGCATAGACTATCGACCGTGGGTGCCATAGTGCTTACGGGGCGCCAGATTCGATATAGTCAACGATTATTGCTACCCATCGTGTCCTTAGTGCATAGTCTTTTTAAAACGAACTTAGGCAGGGGAGCCCGGGGCGCCGGCGGCTGCGCCTGTTTCAGATTTACCGCTGAGTATATTAGTGTCCCTTACCGCTGTGCAGGACGCCCAATTAATGGATATCAAGTGCTAAGATAGCTCTGGAACTCTGGACGCTAAAACATGTATTGACAAAAATCGCACTTTCCTGGGCACTGCCCTTGCGAAATACTTTTTGTGCAGAAACCTCCCCTGGATTATTAACATCAATTTCCGGAAGTTTCATGGCGATCGGATGAAAGGTGTCAAACCGCAATCGACTTTTATTTGAATATACCGTATTTAGAGAAGAATCAAAGCGCACCCTGCTGAGTTGCCGCCCTTGTGAAATTTTAATTTCTTTGTTCCTGCAGGAACCTCCCCAGGAGTATTTTCAAAAAACTTCCCCAAGTTTCATGGCAATCGGATGAATATTGCCAAACCCACACCCACACCCACACGTACACCTACACCTATACCTACACCAACACCTATACCTATTTCTACTCATATTTTAGTTTTGATTTTAATTTTAATTTAGATTCAGTTTTACTATTTGTTTGTTTTAAAATGAGACTTTTGAAATTGTAGACAAATAATGCAGTGTCGCTCGCCGCTATAACCAAACATGAAAGAAATTTAGAATATACGCCACAAGGGAGGATGGTTCTAAATAACAATTCAATCAACTTCGCCATGCCAACATCGCAGAAAGTTCCGTGTTGGCGCTCACCTTTGACTCGCGCATCGGTTAATCACTCGCAAATTCGGGGATAAAAGGCAATTATTTTTGACATGACTTGAAATTGTACCGGTCTTCAGAATAGAGGACTTGACCCACCCAATCCGTCTAGACGAGCCCACGTAGCCCAGAGCAGTGAAAGAATTCAGAACATGCCGGCACAATTAGGACATTGTCTTGAATTAATAACATTGTATCGGGGGGGGGGGGGGGAGAGGTGGGAGGATGGGAGGGAGAGAATTAATGGCATTGTATCAGGGCAGAATTAATGGCATTGTATCATGGCGGAATTAATGGCATTGTATCAGGGTGGAATTAATGGCATTGTATCATGGCGGAATTAATGGCATTGTATCAGGGTGGAATTAATGGCATTGTATCAGGATGGAATTAATGGCATTGTATCAGGGTGGAATTAATGGCATTGTATCAGGATGGAATTAATGGCATTGTATCAGGATGGAATTAATGGCATTTTATCATGGTGGAATTAATGGCATTGTATCAGGGTGGAATTAATGACATTGTATCATGGCGGAATTAATGGCATTGTATCAGGGTGGAATCAGGGTGGAATTAATGGCATTGTATCAGGATGGAATTAATGACATTGTATCATGGCGGAATTAATGGCATTGTATCAGGATGTAATTAATGACATTGTATCAGGGTGGAATCAGGGTGGAATTAATGGCATTTTATCAGGGTGGAATTAATGGCATTGTATCAGGGTGGAATTAATGGCATTGTATCAGGATGTAATTAATGACATTGTATCAGGGTGGAATCAGGGTGGAATTAATGACATTGTGTCGGGGTGTAATTAATGACATTGTATAATGGGGGAATTAATGACACTGATGACAAAACTATTGCACATTTTAAAATATTAAACTAAAAGAGAATGTATGTATTTTAAACGTTCATATAATTTTAAGTAGGTAAATTACATCACGTGTTCTAAAATGGTGACTGATTGAAAGGTTTGTGCATGAGAAGGATGCTAAGTCCAGAGTTATAGTTCTTGAAATTTGGCAGGGACCTGATAGAGGCGGGTTTTTGGAAGCATCTTTGAAACGTGTAATAGATAGTCCAGGTGAATAGGTACAACAATCTGACTGCTAATGTTTATACCCACTGGGGGCCAAGTTGCAATAAATGATAGATAGTCGAGGTGGATAGGTACAACAATCTGACTGCTAATGTTTATACCACTGGGGGCCAAGTTGCAATAAATGATAGATAGTCGAGGTGGATAGGTACAACAATCTGACTGCTAATGTTTATACCCACTGGGGGCCAAGTTGCAATAAATGATAGATAGTCGAGGTGGATAGGTACAACAATCTGACTGCTAATGTTTATACCCACTGGGGGCCAAGTTGCAATAAATGATAGATAGTCCAGGTGAATAGGTACAACAATCTGACTGCTAATGTTTATACCCACTGGGGGCCAAGTTGCAATAAATGATAGATAGTCGAGGTGGATAGGTACAACAATCTGACTGCTAATGTTTATACCACTGGGGGCCAAGTTGCAATAAATGATAGATAGTCGAGGTGGATAGGTACAACAATCTGACTGCTAATGTTTATACCCACTGGGGGCCAAGTTGCAATAAATGATAGATAGTCGAGGTGGATAGGTACAACAATCTGACTGCTAATGTTTATACCCACTGGGGGCCAAGTTGCAATAAATGATAGATAGTCGAGGTGGATAGGTACAACAATCTGACTGCTAATGTTTATACCCACTGGGGGCCAAGTTGCAATAAATGATAGATAGTCGAGGTGGATAGGTACAACAATCTGACTGCTAATGTTTATACCACTGGGGGCCAAGTTGCAATAAATGATAGATAGTCGAGGTGGATAGGTACAACAATCTGACTGCTAATGTTTATACCCACTGGGGGCCAAGTTGCAATAAATGATAGATAGTCGAGGTGGATAGGTACAACAATCTGACTGCTAATGTTTATACCACTGGGGGCCAAGTTGCAATAAATGATAGATAGTCGAGGTGGATAGGTACAACAATCTGACTGCTAATGTTTATACCCACTGGGGGCCAAGTTGCAATAAATGATAGATAGTCGAGGTGGATAGGTACAACAATCTGACTGCTAATGTTTATACCCACTGGGGGCCAAGTTGCAATAAATGATAGATAGTCGAGGTGGATAGGTACAACAATCTGACTGCTAATGTTTATACCCACTGGGGGCCAAGTTGCAATAAATGATAGATAGTCGAGGTGGATAGGTACAACAATCTGACTGCTAATGTTTATACCCACTGGGGGCCAAGTTGCAATAAATGATAGATAGTCGAGGTGGATAGGTACAACAATCTGACTGCTAATGTTTATACCACTGGGGGCCAAGTTGCAATAAATGATAGATAGTCGAGGTGGATAGGTACAACAATCTGACTGCTAATGTTTATACCCACTGGGGGCCAAGTTGCAATAAATGATAGATAGTCGAGGTGGATAGGTACAACAATCTGACTGCTAATGTTTATACCCACTGGGGGCCAATTTGCAATAAATGATAGATAGTCGAGGTGGATAGGTACAACAATCTGACTGCTAATGTTTATACCCACTGGGGGCCAAGTTGCAATAAATGATAGATAGTCGAGGTGGATAGGTACAACAATCTGACTGCTAATGTTTATACCCACTGGGGGCCAAGTTGCAATAAATGATAGATAGTCGAGGTGGATAGGTACAACAATCTGACTGCTAATGTTTATACCCACTGGGGGCCAAGTTGCAATAAATGATAGATAGTCGAGGTGGATAGGTACAACAATCTGACTGCTAATGTTTATACCACTGGGGGCCAAATTGCAATAAATGATAGATAGTCGAGGTGGATAGGTACAACAATCTGACTGCTAATGTTTATACCCACTGGGGGCCAAGTTGCAATAAATGATAGATAGTCGAGGTGGATAGGTACAACAATCTGACTGCTAATGTTTATACCCACTGGGGGCCAAGTTGCAATAAATGATAGATAGTCGAGGTGGATAGGTACAACAATCTGACTGCTAATGTTTATACCCACTGGGGGCCAAGTTGCAATAAATGATAGATAGTCGAGGTGGATAGGTACAACAATCTGACTGCTAATGTTTATACCACTGGGGGCCAAGTTGCAATAAATGATAGATAGTCGAGGTGGATAGGTACAACAATCTGACTGCTAATGTTTATACCCACTGGGGGCCAAGTTGCAATAAATGATAGATAGTCGAGGTGGATAGGTACAACAATCTGACTGCTAATGTTTATACCCACTGGGGGCCAAGTTGCAATAAATGATAGATAGTCGAGGTGGATAGGTACAACAATCTGACTGCTAATGTTTATACCCACTGGGGGCCAAGTTGCAATAAATGATAGATAGTCGAGGTGGATAGGTACAACAATCTGACTGCTAATGTTTATACCACTGGGGGCCAAGTTGCAATAAATGATAGATAGTCGAGGTGGATAGGTACAACAATCTGACTGCTAATGTTTATACCCACTGGGGGCCAAGTTGCAATAAATGATAGATAGTCGAGGTGGATAGGTACAACAATCTGACTGCTAATGTTTATACCACTGGGGGCCACGTTGCAATAAATGATAGATAGTCGAGGTGGATAGGTACAACAATCTGACTGCTAATGTTTATACCCACTGGGGGCCAAGTTGCAATAAATGATAGATAGTCGAGGTGGATAGGTACAACAATCTGACTGCTAATGTTTATACCACTGGGGGCCAAGTTGCAATAAATGATAGATAGTCGAGGTGGATAGGTACAACAATCTGACTGCTAATGTTTATACCCACTGGGGGCCAAGTTGCAATAAATGATAGATAGTCGAGGTGGATAGGTACAACAATCTGACTACTAATGTTTATACCCACTGGGGGCCAAGTTGCAATAAATGATAGATAGTCGAGGTGGATAGGTACAACAATCTGACTGCTAATGTTTATACCACTGGGGGCCAAGTTGCAATAAATGATAGATAGTCGAGGTGGATAGGTACAACAATCTGACTGCTAATGTTTATACCACTGGGGGCCAAGTTGCAATAAATGATAGATAGTCGAGGTGGATAGGTACAACAATCTGACTGCTAATGTTTATACCACTGGGGGCCAAGTTGCAATAAATGATAGATAGTCGAGGTGGATAGGTACAACAATCTGACTGCTAATGTTTATACCCACTGGGGGCCAAGTTGCAATAAATGATAGATAGTCGAGGTGGATAGGTACAACAATCTGACTGCTAATGTTTATACCCACTGGGGGCCAAGTTGCAATAAATGATAGATAGTCGAGGTGGATAGGTACAACAATCTGACTGCTAATGTTTATACCACTGGGGGCCAAGTTGCAATAAATGATAGATAGTCGAGGTGGATAGGTACAACAATCTGACTGCTAATGTTTATACCCACTGGGGGCCAAGTTGCAATAAATGATAGATAGTCGAGGTGGATAGGTACAACAATCTGACTGCTAATGTTTATACCACTGGGGGCCACGTTGCAATAAATGATAGATAGTCGAGGTGGATAGGTACAACAATCTGACTGCTAATGTTTATACCCACTGGGGGCCAAGTTGCAATAAATGATAGATAGTCGAGGTGGATAGGTACAACAATCTGACTGCTAATGTTTATACCCACTGGGGGCCAAGTTGCAATAAATGATAGATAGTCGAGGTGGATAGGTACAACAATCTGACTGCTAATGTTTATACCCACTGGGGGCCAAGTTGCAATAAATGATAGATAGTCCAGGTGGATAGGTACAACAATCTGACTGCTAATGTTTATACCCACTGGGGGCCAAGTTGCAATAAATGATAGATAGTCGAGGTGGATAGGTACAACAATCTGACTGCTAATGTTTATACCACTGGGGGCCAAGTTGCAATAAATGATAGATAGTCGAGGTGGATAGGTACAACAATCTGACTGCTAATGTTTATACCACTGGGGGCCAAGTTGCAATAAATGATAGATAGTCGAGGTGGATAGGTACAACAATCTGACTGCTAATGTTTATACCACTGGGGGCCAAGTTGCAATAAATGATAGATAGTCGAGGTGGATAGGTACAACAATCTGACTGCTAATGTTTATACCACTGGGGGCCAAGTTGCAATAAATGATAGATAGTCGAGGTGGATTGGTACAACAATCTGACTGCTAATGTTTATACCCACTGGGGGCCAAGTTGCAATAAATGATAGATAGTCGAGGTGGATAGGTACAACAATCTGACTGCTAATGTTTATACCCACTGGGGGCCAAGTTGCAATAAATGATAGATAGTCGAGGTGGATAGGTACAACAATCTGACTGCTAATGTTTATACCCACTGGGGGCCAAGTTGCAATAAATGATAGATAGTCGAGGTGGATAGGTACAACAATCTGACTGCTAATGTTTATACCACTGGGGGCCAAGTTGCAATAAATGATAGATAGTCGAGGTGGATAGGTACAACAATCTGACTGCTAATGTTTATACCCACTGGGGGCCAAGTTGCAATAAATGATAGATAGTCGAGGTGGATAGGTACAACAATCTGACTGCTAATGTTTATACCACTGGGGGCCAAGTTGCAATAAATGATAGATAGTCGAGGTGGATAGGTACAACAATCTGACTGCTAATGTTTATACCCACTGGGGGCCAAGTTGCAATAAATGATAGATAGTCGAGGTGGATAGGTACAACAATCTGACTGCTAATGTTTATACCACTGGGGGCCAAGTTGCAATAAATGATAGATAGTCGAGGTGGATAGGTACAACAATCTGACTGCTAATGTTTAAACCCACTGGGGGCCAAGTTGCAATAAATGATAGATAGTCGAGGTGGATAGGTACAACAATCTGACTGCTAATGTTTATACCCACTGGGGGCCAAGTTGCAATAAATGATAGATAGTCGAGGTGGATAGGTACAACAATCTGACTGCTAATGTTTATACCACTGGGGGCCAAGTTGCAATAAATGATAGATAGTCGAGGTGGATAGGTACAACAATCTGACTGCTAATGTTTATACCCACTGGGGGCCAAGTTGCAATAAATGATAGATAGTCGAGGTGGATAGGTACAACAATCTGACTGCTAATGTTTATACCCACTGGGGGCCAAGTTGCAATAAATGATAGATAGTCGAGGTGGATAGGTACAACAATCTGACTGCTAATGTTTATACCCACTGGGGGCCAAGTTGCAATAAATGATAGATAGTCGAGGTGGATAGGTACAACAATCTGACTGCTAATGTTTATACCCACTGGGGGCCAAGTTGCAATAAATGATAGATAGTCGAGGTGGATAGGTACAACAATCTGACTGCTAATGTTTATACCACTGGGGGCCAAGTTGCAATAAATGATAGATAGTCGAGGTGGATAGGTACAACAATCTGACTGCTAATGTTTATACCCACTGGGGGCCAAGTTGCAATAAATGATAGATAGTCGAGGTGGATAGGTACAACAATCTGACTGCTAATGTTTATACCCACTGGGGGCCAAGTTGCAATAAATGATAGATAGTCGAGGTGGATAGGTACAACAATCTGACTGCTAATGTTTATACCCACTGGGGGCCAAGTTGCAATAAATGATAGATAGTCGAGGTGGATAGGTACAACAATCTGACTGCTAATGTTTATACCCACTGGGGGCCAAGTTGCAATAAATGATAGATAGTCGAGGTGGATAGGTACAACAATCTGACTGCTAATGTTTATACCACTGGGGGCCAAGTTGCAATAAATGATAGATAGTCGAGGTGGATATGTACAACAATCTGACTGCTAATGTTTATACCCACTGGGGGCCAAGTTGCAATAAATGATAGATAGTCGAGGTGGATAGGTACAACAATCTGACTGCTAATGTTTATACCACTGGGGGCCAAGTTGCAATAAATGATAGATAGTCGAGGTGTATAGGTACAACAATCTGACTGCTAATGTTTATACCCACTGGGGGCCAAGTTGCAATAAATGATAGATAGTCGAGGTGGATAGGTACAACAATCTGACTGCTAATGTTTATACCCACTGGGGGCCAAGTTGCAATAAATGATAGATAGTCGAGGTGGATAGGTACAACAATCTGACTGCTAATGTTTATACCCACTGGGGGCCAAGTTGCAATAAATGATAGATAGTCGAGGTGGATAGGTACAACAATCTGACTGCTAATGTTTATACCACTGGGGGCCAAGTTGCAATAAATGATAGATAGTCGAGGTGGATAGGTACAACAATCTGACTGCTAATGTTTATACCCACTGGGGGCCAAGTTGCAATAAATGATAGATAGTCGAGGTGGATAGGTACAACAATCTGACTGCTAATGTTTATACCCACTGGGGGCCAAGTTGCAATAAATGATAGATAGTCGAGGTGGATAGGTACAACAATCTGACTGCTAATGTTTATACCACTGGGGGCCAAGTTGCAATAAATGATAGATAGTCGAGGTGGATAGGTACAACAATCTGACTGCTAATGTTTATACCCACTGGGGGCCAAGTTGCAATAAATGATAGATAGTCGAGGTGGATAGGTACAACAATCTGACTGCTAATGTTTATACCCACTGGGGGCCAAGTTGCAATAAATGATAGATAGTCGAGGTGGATAGGTACAACAATCTGACTGCTAATGTTTATACCACTGGGGGCCAAGTTGCAATAAATGATAGATAGTCGAGGTGGATAGGTACAACAATCTGACTGCTAATGTTTATACCCACTGGGGGCCAAGTTGCAATAAATGAAACCCAGCACGTCGTAGCCGGGTAAATAGAATTAAAACATTTTAGACAGAGCTAGTCAACTGAAGTGGATGTCGTGGCCTAGCGGTAGAGCTCGAATCTGGGTTCAAGTCAGCAGAATGTCCCTGTTCTTTTATAGCACGGGTTTAAAAACTGAGAATAGAGGTTCTTTTATAGCACAGGTTTAAAAACTGAGAATAGAGGTTCTTTTATAGCACGGGTTTAAAAACTGAGATTCGGTCCGACATGCTGAATGGACGAGGGGTTTAAAACACAATTAAGTTTGTACCCCATGATACAGGCGATCTTACGTGAGGTTACCAAAAGCTCATTCGGTCGATACGGTAGTGAGGACTTATAAGTACTGAGTAAGTTGAGGCCAACTTGAGTTGGAAGCGAGGATTTATAAGTACTGAGTAAGTTGGGGCCAACTTGAGTTGGAAGCGAGGACTTATAAGTACTGAGTAAGTTGAGGCCAAGTTGAGTTGGAAGCGATGATTTATAAGTACTGAGTAAGTTGGGGCCAACTTGAGTTGGAAGCGATGATTTGTAAGTACTGAGTAAGTTGAGGCCAAGTTGAGTTGTCAAGCTACACTTGCCGGCACACAGGTTTGTCAAATGACGGCCATCATAATGTTAGAGTGACTCAAGAACTGTCTATAAGTAGCTTATATTACATCGTCACAAAAATAAAGTATGTGGCGTGATTATGGACGACTCCTCCCCCCCCCCCCCCTGTGCTTTCTTACCTGGCGGGCTCTGTGAACTCGGCTTTAAAGATGGGGCAATCTGCATTAAGTCTTTACTTTTGATAAAGTGAGACAGGTACTCATTATAATGCCCATAGTACAAGGGAGGAAAAAACTGTCAACTTCTTTTTAAACCGTAAATTATCAACCTGGAGGATGTGGAAAATCAGGTGTTTTTTAACCTAAAAATATAGCTCTCAATGGACGTTATGTAATAAAAGTTTTGGAAACGCTTTAATATGAACAAGATGATGTAGTCACACAACTTTATAATAACAAACGCAGGAGTCGTTCAATAGGTCGGAACTGTGTAGCGCGAGAATGTCACATGGTGACGTTGGTTCAGGTTAGGGACCTTAGCAAAGATCCACCCTAGAAATACATTTAACGCGGTAGAAATTGATTCCGCTGTTTCAAATCCTACTCTCGACGATGTGATTTATCATTGAATTGAAACTATAGTGTATAGCACTCTTTAAAACGAACGTAGGGGCCATAATCGTTACGGAAAGTTGGGGGCGTTGCCAGGACGCAAGTGGACGCGCCAGATTCGATTTAGTGAACGATTACATCTGCCCATCGCATCCACAGTGCATCGAAATCTTTGAAATGAACGTAGCACCGTGATGCTCATGGAAAAGCCAATGCACACAGAAACCCCCGAAGAAGTATTGTCCACAACCTTCCAGTTTCATGATAAGGTGTAGTCATGCATAAAAGGACAAACAATCAAACCCACAAACAAACCCATATATATATATATATATATATATATATATATATATATATATATATATATATATATATATATATATATATATATATATATATATATATATATATATATATATATTTATATTTATATATAAAACCCTAAACTTAACTCTATTCCTAACCCTAAGGGGTCATCCATAAATGACGTCACGCTTTTTTTGACGATTTTTACCTCCCACCCCCTCCCCTCCGTCACACGTCGTCACAAAAAGCCAGACCCCCCCCCCCTAAAATGACTTCACACCTCAGCCTACAACCCCCCCCCCCCCCCCCCATCAAAATTGCAGTTGAATTTTTTTTTTAAAACATCGATATTTTTCTAAAATATTGTCTGAACTCTGTCAAAATAGAGTATTTTAATCAATTCCTATTACAATTTATTAAAACAATTTTCTAAAACGCGAAATAACGTCTAAAATTTGTTTTTTAAGATTGCTTTATTATAATGCAAAAGTGTGACTTCGCACCATCTGAACCCCCCTCCCCCTCATCACACACCGTTACAAAATTACGGACCCCCCTTCCCCTACAAGTGTGACGACATTTATGGACGACCAGAGGCGTAGCGAGGGGGGGGGCGGGGGCCGACCTTAGGGGAGGGAGGGGGGGGGGCGACAAATTGAAAGTTTGAGGGGGGGGGGGTGCAAATGAAAAGTTCGAGGGGGGTTGCAAATCGAAAGTTTGAGGGGGTGGGTGCAAATGAAAAGTTCGAGGGGGGGGGGGTGCAAATCGAAAGTTTGTCCCCGGGTGCCGGGAAGGGTCTCTACCCCTCTGTGGACGACCCCTAACCACAACCAAAGACAATGATCAAAAGTGAACATTATATAGAACGTAAACCTATCAAGGCGCTCCCTATGACAGGGAATATATTTTCCATAAGTTAGTAGCTTTAGTAAGGTTACACCAAACAAAAATTATTTTTTATAAATATTTAAATTTGTGATTTGTTTTGTGATTTGTGAATCTAACAGAAAATCCGTTTTCCATTAAAAAATGCTTGTGTGAGAATTATTTTCCACTTCTCAGTCCTTCATGGTCGACGAAAGGGCACACAATCCCATATCAAAAGCCTTTAATAATAATAAAATAAAATAAAAAGATTTTTATAAAGCGCTCCAGCACTCCGAGTGGCTGACAACAGATTCATAAAACTGTCCTGACAACTTTGGACAACTCCTTACTATGGCCAATTAAGAAGCCCCGAGTTTAAGCTAAAGAACATCAACCCACTAGGAAGCCCTTAGTTTTAGCTAAAGAACATCGGCCTATTAAGAAGCCCTTAGTTTTAGCTAAAGAACATCGGCCTATTAAGAAGCCCTTAGTTTTAGCTAAAGAACATCGGCCTATTAAGAAGCCCTTAGTTTTAGCTAAAGAACATCGGCCTATTAAGAAGCCCTTAGTTTAAGCTAAAGAACAACGACCTATTAAGAACCCCTTAGTTTTAGCTAAAGAATATCGGCCTATTAAGAAGCCATTAGTTATAGCTAAAGAATATCGGCCTATTAAGAAGCCCTTAGTTTTAGCTAAAGAGCATCGGCCTATCAAGAAGCCCTTAGTTTTAGCTAAAGAACATCGGCCTATTAAGAAGCCCTTAGTTTTAGCTAAAGAACATCGGCCTATTAAGAAGCCATTAGTTATAGCTGAAGAACATCGGCCTATTAAGAAGCCCTTAGTTTTAGCTAAAGAACATCGGCCTATTAAGAAGCCCTTAGTTTTAGCTAAAGAACATCGGCCTATTAAGACGCCATTAGTTTTAGCTAAAGAGCATCGGCCTATTAAGACGCCATTAGTTTTAGCTAAAGAACATCCTTGTTTCCCATTCACCATCGATGCGAACAATCATAGTGTGTTTCACGGGGTTTCTTTCTGGCATATCTCGGCATATCGGCATATCTCCGAAGCACGTCCACTGCTCTCCCCCGCTATTTTTATAAATAACAATAATTAAATAGAACTAATGAACATAAACCATTGTCTGCCTTCTGAGCACATTTTCTTTAGCATTATTTTTTTTTCTATGCCAAATCTAAGATCAAGCTTTTGTGTTTTCGATACCCAGAAGTACCTCGTATTTATTTCCCGCGATTGTTTACATTTGTACAAATGATCAGGTAAAGAACTTGACGACTTCCTAGTACAATGTTTGTGACCTCATGTTTATAAAACAAACACGTCACATGAAGCACAGGCTGTCTTTTTTCTTCTTTCTACACAGCACTCTTCAAAATAAACTGCAGGTTAGTTTTATCCTGACGATAAAGCTATCTCTTGCATGCAGCACTGTTTAAAATGGCAAGCAGACATCTGGCTATTATAAGATTCAACAATCGCCATCTGGCTATAAGATTCAACAATCGCCATCTGGCTATAAAGTTCAACAATCGCCATCTGGCTATAAAGTTCAACAATCGCCATCTGGCTATAAGGTTCAACAATCGCCATCTGGCTATAAAGTTCAACAATCGCCATCTGGCTATAAAGTTCAACAATCGCCATCTGGCTATAAGGTTCAACAATCGCCATCTGGCTATAAAGTTCAACAATCGCCATCTGGCTATAAAGTTCAACAATCGCCATCTGGCTATAAAGTTCAACAATCGCCATCTGGCTATAAGGTTCAACAATCGCCATCTGGCTATAAAGTTCAACAATCGCCATCTGGCTATAAAGTTCAACAATCGCCATCTGGCTATAAAGTTCAACAATCGCCATCTGGCTATAAAGTTCAACAATCGCCATCTGGCTATAAAGTTCAACAATCGCCATCTGGCTATAAAGTTCAACAATCGCCATCTGGCTATAAAGTTCAACAATCGCCATCTGGCTATTAGGTTCAACAATCGCCATCTGGCTATAAAGTTCAACAATCGCCATCTGGCTATAAAGTTCAACAATCGCCATCTGGCTATAAAGTTCAACAATCGCCATCTGGCTATAAAGTTCAACAATCGCCATCTGGCTATAAAGTTCAACAATCGCCATCTGGCTATAAAGTTCAACAATCGCCATCTGGCTATTAGGTTCAACAATCGCCATCTGGCTATAAAGTTCAACAATCGCCATCTGGCTATAAGGTTCAACAATCGCCATCTGGCTATAAAGTTCAACAATCGCCATCTGGCTATAAAGTTCAACAATCGCCATCTGGCTATAAAGTTCAACAATCGCCATCTGGCTATAAAGTTCAACAATCGCCATCTGGCTATAAAGTTCAACAATCGCCATCTGGCTATAAAGTTCAACAATCGCCATCTGGCTATAAAGTTCAACAATCGCCATCTGGCTATAAAGTTCAACAATCGCCATCTGGCTATAAAGTTCAACAATCGCCATCTGGCTATAAGGTTCAACAGTTGCCATCAAAAACGAGGATATAATTATTTTTGAAACATTAAGATTTCCTTTCAATCATAAAAGTTTTTATGTTTTGTAGAATACGCCTCGGTGTCTGGATGATCTAGTAGCCTGAAGAACGTAGATCACGTGATCAAATTTGGTCAGCAGATCAACAGTCAGGTATCAGCTGAAGGGAGAGAACTTGAGAAGAATGGCATCAAAGGCCAGCAGCCTGTCAGGTCGGGCTCCATATATTTTCTCTAGGGAGCAGCCTGTACACGGATCCTGGCAATAAATCTGAAAGGCAAGGAGAAGATGTAACATTACGGAAGTTGGGCCCAGAACGTAACGATGAATCATAATACAACCTATGGTCGCTAGCAGCAGGGAGGGTCACGTCAACGTTTTACCAGCTACTCATTGAATACAGAGTGCAGCAAATTGGTGTACACATAAGGCATCTATTGAAGAACGAGATAGGTGTCAAACTGCACAATAATGGAAAGTCACGTCGTCGACAACATATCTATTATACCCAGGATCTGATGTTGGTCGTATTTTAGCCAGGATCTAATGTTGGTCATATTATACCCAGGATCTGATGTTGATCATATTATACCCAGGATCTGATGTTGGTCATATTTTAGCCAGGATCTGATGTTGGTCATATTTTAGCCAGGATCTAATGTTGGTCATATTATACCCAGGATCTGATGTTGATCATATTATACCCAGGATCTGATGTTGGTCATATTTTAGCCAGGATCTAATGTTGGTCATATTATAGCTAGGATCTAATGTTGGTCATATTTTAGCCAGGATCTGATGTTGGTCATATTTTAGCCAGGATCTGATGTTGGTCATATTTTAGCCAGGATCGAATGTTGGTCATATTTTAGCCAGGATCTGATGTTGATCATATTATACCCAGGATCTGATGTTGGTCATATTTTAGCCAGGATCTGATGTTGGTCATATTATACCCAGGATCTGATGTTGATCATATTATACCCAGGATCTGATGTTGGTCATATTTTAGCCAGGATCTAATGTTGGTCATATTATAGCTAGGATCTAATGTTGGTCATATTTTAGCCAGGATCTGATGTTGGTCATATTTTAGCCAGGATCTGATGTTGGTCATATTTTAGCCAGGATCTGATGTTGGTCATATTATAGCCAGGATCTGATGTTGGTCATATTATAGCTAGGATCTAATGTTGGTCATATTTTAGCCAGGATCTGATGTTGGTCATATTTTAGCCAGGATCTAATGTTGGTCATATTTTAGCCAGGATCTAATGTTGGTCATATTTTAGCCAGGATCTGAAGTTGATCATATTATACCCAGGATCTAATGTTGGTCATATTTTAGCCAGGATCTAATGTTGGTCACGGTGGAGTAGGCTATTAAATTGTGGTTGACAAGTTATTCAACATTTAGAAACAACTAGACAGAGATAGTAATTGTGAACTGTCGAATATGGACGATGTTCTGAGTTTCAGTAATCTCTACGAAAAAGAATTTATATAGAAAATATATACTTTTATCAGTGTCCGCCACCCACCCCCCCCCCCCCCCCGGAAAATGTAGTCAGCCCCGTCCACCCCCCCCACCAACAACGAAAATTTCAAGTGCCTCCACCCACAGAAAAAAGGAAACACTGGTTCTAAACTCCCCACTTAGTATTTGAGGGGGGTGTGTCACCTGATAAAAATGTTGCGGACATCAATAGATTCAGTTTTTATGAAAATGTTGTGGACGTCAAAAGATTCAGTTTTTATGAAAATGTTGCGGACGTCAATAGATTCAGTTTTTATAAAAAATGTTTCGGACGTCAATAGATTCAGTTTTTATGAAAATGTTGCGGACGTCAATAGATTCAGTTTTTATGAAAATGTTGTTGACGTCAATGGATTCAGTTTTTATGAAAATGTTGCGGACGTCAATAGATTCAGTCTTGATAAAAATAAATTTAAAAAGGCTAGGGAAGAAACACAAATTTACACATCAAGTGATCGGCGGTGTGATTGCTGCCAATTTATATTCAGCAGATAGGGGCTTTATCGCGATTTATAACCAGTTCGGGCTTTTATGTGTGCGATTCTCATTTCGACAACGAGATTTGAATAAATGCCGTGTAAGAAATATTGACAGGCAAGAATTCAGCTTAGTGTTGTAGATAAGTGGAAATGTCAAATGGCTCAGTTTTAACGCGAACGAATCAGTGTGCATCAAATCTTCATCAACAAAACTTACAAAAACAGACCTATAATAGAGAAAGAGCTAAACAAGTGGTAATGTAAAATCTGACATATTAGGGAGGTTTGTGCTAATAACACAGAAACAGGTTACACTCATCGAATATACATAATAGTGATGGTGGTAGAACTCTAATAATGTACACATTTGGTGATGGTGGTAGAACTCTATGAATGTACACATTTGATGATGGTGGTAGAACTCTAAGAATGTACACATTTGATGATGGTGGTAGAACTATATGAATGTACACATTTGGTGATGGTGGTAGAACTTTATGAATGTACACATATGGTGATGGTGGTAGAACTCTATGAATGTACACATTTGGTGATGGTGGTAGAACTCTATAAATGTTCACATTTGGTGATGGTGGTAGGACTATGATAGTGAATGTACACATTTGGTGATGTGGTAGGACTATGATAGTGAATGTACACATTTGGTGATGGTGGTAGGACTCTATGAATGTACACATTTGGTGATGGTGATAGAACTCTATGAATGTACACATTTGGTGATGGTGGTCGAACTCTACGAATGTACACATTTGGTGATGGTGGTAGGACTCTATGAATGTACACATTTGGTGATGGTGGTAGGACTCTATAAATGTACACATTTGGTGATGGTGGTAGGACTATGATAGTGAATGTACACATTTGGTGATGGTGGTAGAACTCTGATAGTGAATGTACACATTTGGTGATGGTGGTCGAACTCTACGAATGTACACATTTGGTGATGGTGGTAGGACTCTATGAATGTACACATTTGGTGATGATGGTAGGACTCTATGAATGTACACATTTGGTGATGGTGGTAGGACTATGATAGTGAATGTACACATTTGGTGATGGTGGTAGAACTCTATGAATGTACACATTTGGTGATGGTGGTAGGACTCTATGTATGTACACATTTGGTGATGGTGGTAGAACTCTATGAATGTTCACATTTGGTGATGGTGGTAGGACTATGATAGTGAATGTACACATTTGGTGATGGTGGTAGGACTATGATAGTGAATGTACACATTTGGTGATGGTGGTAGAACTCTGATAGTGAATGTACACATTTGGTGATGGTGGTAGGACTCTATGAATGTACACATTTGGTGATGGTGATAGAACTCTATGAATGTACACATTTGGTGATGGTGGTCGAACTCTACGAATGTACACATTTGGTGATGGTGGTAGGACTCTATGAATGTACACATTTGGTGATGGTGGTAGGACTCTATAAATGTACACATTTGGTGATGGTGGTAGGACTATGATAGTGAATGTACACATTT
>NW_026732310.1:140000-270000 GCF_028476545.2 Physella acuta
TTTAATAGCATACTAATTTTATTCTTAGCATCAAGCTTTTACTTATTAGCTCTCAATTTTTACCCTCTTATAATGCAGCATTAGGTCTATAACTAATTTTTTTTTGTCAAACGAGTAACTCGAGATAGTAGCGAAACATTATTAAAATTCTATAGTGTGTGTAATGTGTAATAGAATCTCTAGATCTATATTTTTAACACAAACTAGACTAGATTACTTACCTTTTTCTAATCGCTAAACTCTGATGGTTTTAACCAGAGTTTCTTCCAGGCATCTCTCCGCCCCCCTCTCCCCCCCCCCCCCCCAAGAAAGTCTACCCCCCTCCCCCCGAACGAAATTTAATTTATATAGAAAATATATACTTTTAACAGTGTCCGTCCCCCGAAGAAAGTCTACCGCCCCCCCCCCCCCCCCCAAAAAAAAAATTTCAAGTGTCCCCCCCCGGAGGAAAAAGTCTGGAAGAAACACTGGTTTTAAGAGGTGTCCCAGGAATAGTACAAAACACTCATAAAAGTTCTTCTATCAGCTTTGTGACTGTGGTACAGTTTGTTTTGTTAGCATCTTGTGACTGTGTTACAGTTTGTTTTGTTAGCATCTTGTGACTGTGTTACAGTTTGTTTTGTTAGCATCTTGTGACTGTGTTACAGTTTGTTTTGTTAGCATCTTGTAACTGTGGTACAGTTTGTTTTGTTAGCATCGTGTGATAGTGGTACAGTTTGTTTTGTTAGCATCTTGTGACTGTGGTACAGTTTGTTTTGTTAGCATCTTGTGACTGTGGTACAGTTTGTTTTGTTAGCATCTTGTAACTGTGGTACAGTTTGTTTTGTTAGCATCTTGTAACTGTGGTACAGTTTGTTTTGTTAGCATCTTGTGACTGTGGTACAGTTTGTTTTGTTAGCATCTTGTAACTGTGGTACAGTTTGTTTTGTTAGCATCTTGTAACTGTGGTACAGTTTGTTAGCATCGTGTGATTGTGGTACAGTTTGTTTTGTTAGCATCTTGTGACTGTGGTACAGTTTGTTTTGTTAGCATCTTGTGACTGTGGTACAGTTTGTTTTGTTAGCATCTTGTGACTGTGGTACAGTTTGTTTTGTTAGCATCTTGTAACTGTGGTACAGTTTGTTTTGTTAGCATCTTGTAACTGTGGTACAGTTTGTTAGCATCGTGTGATTGTGGTACAGTTTGTTTTGTTAGCATCTTGTGACTGTGGTACAGTTTGTTTTGTTAGCATCTTGTGACTGTGGTACAGTTTGTTTTGTTAGCATCTTGTGACTGTGGTACAGTTTGTTTTGTTAGCATCTTGTGACTGTGTTACAGTTTGTTAGCATCGTGTGACTGTGGTACAGTTTATTAGCATCTTGTGACTGTGGTACAGTTTGTTTTGTTAGCATCTTGTGACTGTGGTACAGTTTGTTTTGTTAGCATCTTGTGACTGTGGTACAGTTTATTAGCATCCTGTGACTGTGGTACAGTTTGTTTTGTTAGCATCTTGTAACTGTGGTACAGTTTGTTAGCATCGTGTGACTGTGGTACAGTTTCTTTTGTTAACATCGTGTGACTGTGGTACAGTTTGTTTTGTTAGCATCCTGTGACTGTGGTACAGTTTGTTTTGTTAGCATATTGTAACTATAGTACAGTTTGTTGGCATCTTGTAACTGTGGTACAGTTTGTTTTGTTAGCTTCTTGTGACTGTGTTACAGTTTGTTTTGTTAGCTTCTTGTGACTGTGGTACAGTTTGTTTTGTTAGCATCTCGTGACTGTGTTACAGTTTGTTTTGTTAGCATCTTGTGACTGTGGTACAGTTTGTTTTGTTAGCATCTTGTGACTGTGGTACAGTTTGTTTTGTTAGCATCTTGTGACTGTGGTACAGTTTGTTTTGTTAGCATCTTGTGACTGTGGTACAGTTTATTAGCATCTTGTGACTGTGGTACAGTTTGTTTTGTTAGCATCTTGTGACTGTGGTACAGTTTGTTTTGTTAGCATCTTGTGACTGTGGTACAGTTTATTAGCATCTTGTGACTGTGGTACAGTTTGTTTTGTTAGCATCTTGTAACTGTGGTACAGTTTGTTAGCATCTTGTGACTGTGATACAGTTTATTAGCATCTTGTGACTGTGGTACAGTTTGTTTTGTTAGCATCTTGTAACTGTGGTACAGTTTGTTTTGTTAGCATCTTGTGACTGTGGTACAGTTTATTAGCATCTTGTGACTGTGGTACAGTTTGTTTTGTTAGCATCTTGTAACTGTGGTACATTTTGTTAGCATCTTGTGACTGTGATAAAGTTTATTAGCATCTTGTGACTGTGGTACAGTTTGTTTTGTTAGCATCTTGTGACTGTGGTACAGTTTGTTTTGTTAGCATCTTGTGACTGTGGTACAGTTTATTAGCATCTTGTGACTGTGGTACAGTTTGTTTTGTTAGCATCTTGTAACTGTGGTACATTTTGTTAGCATCTTGTGACTGTGATAAAGTTTATTAGCATCTTGTGACTGTGGTACAGTTTGTTTTGTTAGCATCTTGTGACTGTGGTACAGTTTGTTTTGTTAGCATCTTGTGACTGTGTTACAGTTTGTTTTGTTAGCATCTTGTGACTGTGTTACAGTTTGTTTTGTTAGCATCTTGTGACTGTGGTACAGTTTGTTTTGTTAGCATCTTGTGACTGTGGTACAGTTTGTTTTGTTAGCATCGTGTGACTGTGGCACAATTTGGTTAATGATTTGTAAAAAAAGACGCAAAAACATATAGGCTAACATGTATTCTGTAAAATTCAAAATGAACACCTAATCTTCGAGGAAATAACGACTCAGTTGGCTTAAAGCGTATATTTCTCTGCTCTAAGAATATTTTGTATATCCATTGATAAAACAGAAGCGAGGGAGACTGGTTCTAAAAAAATCAATATCCAAGGCGCGTGTAGTGTGTTCTATCGATCTCACTTCTCTCTCCCACGCTCCCAAATGTTACGACTTGGTGTGCTTGGTGTGAGTTACATCTCCTACTTTTTGATAAGAGTTAAAAACACCAAATCCAGGTATGTTCAAAAACAAGTTTGCTAGTAGAAAAATACATATAAGTAATTTTCAGATTTTTTTAAATCTTGGAGAAGACAAAAATATATGAATATAACTGAGAGTTCAAAAGAACAATGTATCGTGCTGCCTGGCATCAACCTTAGTTCTAAAATATCTTACTATGGTCAGGAGCTGAATAACTCTCAAAACAGCAAGGAACCATCGCCTGTCATGCTCTATTGGGGTACCCATTTCATTAACATAAATTAACATATGGGAGATAATGGCGCACACATTTCTATAGAATATTAGAAAATATGATTGTGTGCGTGATAGACTACACGTGTCCTGTATCGCCACAAAGCGGGTGGGATGGGTGTGCGCACGGTAACGAGTCACTCGAGAGAGTAGCGAAAAATTATTAAAATTCTAAAAAAAAACACTCTTTACAGTACAAATACTAAGCTTTTGGTACACTAAGGGGTCATCCACTTAGGGGTCATCCATAAATGACGTCACACTATTTTGTGACGACTTTTTACAACACCCCTCCCCTACGTCACAAAAATCCAGACCCCCTACCTTTAAAATGAAGTCAAACCTGAGCCCACCCCCCCCCCCTTCAAAATTGCAGTTGAATTTTTCTTAAAACATCAATGTTTTTCTCTAAAATATTGACTGAGCTCGGTCAGCATAAAGTATTTAAATCAATTTAAAACAGTTTTCTAGAACGCAAAAAAGGCTAAAATTCGTTATCTAAATTCGTTAGCGGTCGACCCCATGATATTACAATTGGACGTGGGTTCATGCGAAAGCATGATAGAAACAACATCTCAATATCAAAACAAAGAGCGAATTCTAGATGATTGTTCGATTTATACAATGGGAAAAAAACACTCTTTCATATTTCAATTTTTAAAAAAATCAGTTTTTACATTTTTAAATGAAGATAAATTAAAAAAAAAAACAACCACTAATTTTGCTTTAGTTTCTACAATGATGAAAAGCTCAATTTCGTAACTACTTAGTAATGTATTGTAAATTCAAGTGATTGGCATTGTTTAACGATTGCCCTCAAAAAATTAATAAACCTCGAGTCGACTTTCAGCCCCGAGTATGAAGCTCGCGGTTTTAAGGTTTGACGACCGATGATGCTAAACGGATATTAACCTTGTAGAATCTTCAATCAAGTCGTAAATAACATTTTAAAAATTTCAACTGCATTTTAATAAATGAGTTTTATATAAGGTTAGTTTAATTTGATTAGTGCAAGATATTAATGTAAATTTGAACGATACGAGACCACTTGAAGTAGGCTTATAGGCCCTACGTTGTTGTTAAGACGGTCAGCCATTTAATTTAGGAGATTCTATGGATTAAAAAAAATGATACACTCAGGGGCCGACTAAGCTTGAGCGGGGCCCCGGCGAAAACTTACACGAACACTACTTGGTGTTATAAATTCAAGTCATTAAAATTTTGCTTGCATATCAAAGTAAATTTTAGTTCGCTTCACATCTCGTATATCAAAAGTCTCGTATGTCGAGGTAGGCCTACTGCTGTATTTATTAAGAGAGAAAGAAGATTAAACAGTTATAAAACATTGATGGAACACAAAATACTTCAAAATTATTATAAATGTTTTAGCTTTTATTGATTGGTTTAAAATTAAAGACACTCAGTTTTAAAGACGTAGGTTATTTATAATTTATTTTTAAATTTGGGTTTTGCTCTTTACTCGATTCTGATTTACCCAATGAAGAATGGTCTGTGCCAGTTAACTGTTTTAATGTAAGTTTACTAGTCTAGAATTAGAATCTAAACCAATGTTTAGATGCTGGCTCAGATGCTGGCAAAGTTTTATGTAGGTATACTATACACTACTTTTAACAATAAGATATATTTAGGGTACATTTAGGCTTACTTGAATATGTTTCCAGTCATATGATAAATAGACTATAACAATATTTAAATATATTTTGTTAATAAGTAGCTCAATTGTTTATTCCACAGCTGGTGAAATATATGATAGTATTGATAGCCTATATAGAGATTTTAACACAGAAGGGAAAGAAAGACGGCCCCAAAGTTCCCAAAACTTATTTTTTAGCTTTGTTGCTCCACTATATCAGGCTTGAGGGATAAGACATGCAAAGGAATTACAGTTCAAGAAAATACTCCCCCCCCCCCCACACACACAGCAGTTCCGATAGGTTTGTATGGAAAGTAAAATGTCTTGCATCAAACAAAGCATCCATATATTTCAAAAGAAAAACTCACACATTATCTACTTATTTCTGAGTAATATGCCTAAATGAGATTGATTTTAGTTTGTCTTTTGTAAATGAATCTTAAATCTAAATTGTATCAAAGTCACCCTTTAAAGTAAGCAAATACGTTAGATAAAGATTAATTTACTATTTATAACTATGTTGTAGAGATCATAAAACCGCTATAATTGCTGGTGTGAAACCAATAAATTAAAATAAGAATAAATTATTCTTCAGCAGATTTCTTTTGACTGAATATTCTTAAGGTTGTAATGTTTTATGCTACTTAATTATCTTCCATCTTATGTACTGGTTATTAATGTTTTACAAGTTAATTGTTGTCACTTCTACCCTTTTAGTGTGAATATTTTCAATCAATTCATGCTAAGTTGTCAACACATTTTGTTGGCTTGTATTCATTGTGCTACTGATTTTTACTTTCTTATACAAAGAGTATGGAGGAAGTATTGTAACCGTGCACAAAAGCGTATATGAGATTTTGACAAAATTTATCTCGACTTATTACACCTCCCTGAGAAGAAAAAACTTTTTTCAATTGTGTCCGTATGTCAGTGTGTTTGTGAACAGGGTATCATGATTACTGTTTCCGTTATGTTGATGAAATTTCATATACAATTTAAGTACTTTATAAAATGTGTAGCTCTGTATCTAACGTTTGAGATATTTCGGGTTACTGGAGTTGGTACTTGTTTTACTTCAAGTTTTTTATAAAGCCAATAACTTAAATACCTTTTAAGTTAGGTGGACAGTTTTTTTTTACATATAAGTATTACATTGTATGCGCAGGTTTATGTTAACTTTTGGACTATTTTCGGGAACAGGAAGAGGTATTTTACTATATATTCGTGGGAAACTGTAATTTGAGTACTGTTTCATTTAGGAAGACGAAATGTCTTATAGGCCTGAGTATAAGATCTTATACTTTGATATTACTTCCGATTTTTTTAATGGCCTCCAATAAGAGGAAGCGGTCATTTACTGCATTTCTGGTTTCTGAAATACCGATAATTTGAGTAGAGTTTCAGTTAGGTAGGCAGAATTTTATACACAGGTATTAAATCTTATTCTCTTGATACTATCATATTTTAAGTGATTTCGGTTGAGTGAAAGTAGAACTTAAGCCGATTTCTCAATAAAGACAATCAATGTTTCCTTAATAACGATTCTCCGCTCTATTATACAACATGTATTTGCCTTCACCTGGTGAGTAATTCTGCGTGATTCTATGGTATTTTAAACAGTTAAGTATTAAAAAACAATAAAAGTATTTATATTACATGATTGTTTTAAAAGAATATAAAAGAAAGTTTAGGGGAAATCCTTCACGCTTTAATTTGGCTAGAATTGGACAAGTTTAACAAGATGGTTTTAATTTATTACTATAGACAGTTATAGGCAATTTTCTTTCCTAAATCATGCATTTTTAACAATAATTTTCTAAAATAATGTAAGCCTGTCTTTACACATGTAAATATTTCTTGGTACCATAAAAACAGAGCTTGTTGTTAAATGTATCTTCATTGTGGCATTTGAAATGTTAAAAACAAATTGGTTTTTTTTTTTACGAATTTTGACATTTTTCTCTTTTTTTGCTCTTCATAAAATTGGTGCTATAGACCTCAGAATCAAAAGTTCTATCAGGAGAAGCTCACTACAAATGTCAACAATCAATACTTATTTTAAGTTTGGACTACCTATTTATAGAGTATTAAATGAGATAGGAGTGATAGAGAGTAAAGCAATGTTATACATAACGAAATGTATTTTCTGTTCCCATTTGGCTGAATGTCTGCCATTAGAAAGTTTGGATAGACAGCTTAACCCATTGAAAACACTAGATAAGCCTCTAAAATTGTTTGTAAGTAGAATTAACTCACAGACAGTAGGCCCATATAATCAACTCAGACAAATATGTAGCTGATTCATGTTTTTATACTTTGAATACTTTTAGGACTATACACATTTCAAGATGCGCCTTCAGTAATTAGAGTTCGTAATTTGCCAGTTTGGTGTTACCATTCTCCCACTCACATACAAGCCAATTTCTTTAAAGGGAATTGCTGTTGCGTTTTGTCTTAAATCAGCTTTTATCAGGATGTTAAACCTACTCAAATAGGCTCTGCTATATCTGTGAAACGAACAGTTTGTCCCTTGGTGCCACCCTCTTCCCCCCTTTAGAATCTCTGTTGAATGATGCATTTTCTATAGCAATTTATTAATACACATTGATAACTAACAATTTTTTTCTTTGAAAATAAAGAATGTTTCATCTTGGTGTCACCCCACCCCCTAAACGGTGTCACACGGTGAGGTCCGCACCTCCCCCCTCCTTGTGTCTCCTCCCAAATCCTTGTACTTGTCTGTCTTCTGAAAGCAAAAATGCAAAAGCCTATTGATGGTACAGAAAACAAATTGTGTGTATAAAATTAATAAAAGGTTCCCATAGTTAAATTTACAAGGAGAAAAAAAAATTAGATAATCGGAAATGCGGGTGGGGGTGGGTGGGGGGTGACCTACAATTTAAAAACTAGGTCTAATACTAGTTTAAACACAGATGCATACTTTTAATTATGACTATTTATATATATATATATATATATATATATATATATATATATATATATATATATATATATATATATATATATATATATATATATATAGAGAGAGAGAGAGAGAGAGAGAGAGAGAGAGAGAGATAATATTAATAATATAATAATATATGCCAAAATATGTCTTAATAATTATGATTAAACAAAAATATTTCAAATCGTGCAGACCTATAAACCTATTCTATAGAGTATGCAATAACTATTTATTTTAAAAGCATATAGCCTTTTGATAAGGAGCATGCTATTTTTAGACTTTACAATGTAGATTCTATGATGTTACGTTGGCGGATAACGTGTCTATTTCTTTCTTTTTTTTATGTCAATGTCATGATTATCCTGTGCAAGGACTGTTTTTGTAGTTTGGTTCAGTAGACGTGTATTAGCTGATGAGAACTTTATTTATGTAAAGCAAAATTCGCTGATATAGCTAATAATTTTAATATGTTGCCCACGACTTATTTCTCTCTGTCTCCGTCTGAGATTTATCCTGGTAAATTATGGACTAGAATTCATACATTTTTGTCCTGGGGAAACGTAATTGTCTATACATGTGCTTCAGTGCAAAAGAGGAATAGATTCTACGTTGTGCTGTCTGAACATGCAGGGTTAAGGCTTAAAATGCCGTCAACATGTCTTCCAGTTCTACAGCTAATCGATATCGTGATGGCATTGCTAACTTTTGCCGCTATCGATTCGTGTTTAGAGCCACGTTTTTCGTCTGCTCACCCTCCTCTCCTTTGTGCTGTGCAGACGTGTTGTAACGACACGCGTGGAGGGTGAGGAATGCTTCGGTAAGATTCTCGTTAATTTATGGAGTCGGTGGGCTTATTTTGCACACTGAAAATCTGTATTGTTTTGAGATGACAGTAATATATTGAAGCTGTCGATGTAGCTGCTAGTGATGTGTTTTATCTGTTTCGTTCATTTGACCTAAATGGATATTCTGATTGTGTTTGGCTAAAAGTTTTTTTAAAAAAGCATGAATGTTGCTTCATGGTGTTCATTAATAAACAAATGTCGACCCCAGCTAACACAATTTATTAACCCAATGTCGTTCCAAGGTTGGCCCAATATCGCTATCTTGGCGATAAATTGGCCAAGGTCCCGCCATGCTTATGCCAGGATACGGCCAAGATTTGTACGTGCTTGCGTCCCTTTGTTTTGAATAGCTTCCCTTGATACCTTGGTATTTAACCGTTTTTACCCTGGCTTGCCAAGATTACAATGATTTATGTATTTACTGCAGCAATTTTATTTAAATAAGTTTGTTAAACTTAATATATGTTCCATGAAATACGTTTAAAAATCAAATATAATACTTCAGTTTAAAATTAGATTTAACTACAATCTATGTTGCGTGTTTTAAACATTTTGTTTAATATTTTTAAAATTGTGTGCGTGGCTACCCGTCCAGCGTCACGCTGGTCCATCGCATCTCGGCCTAAATTCTATGTCCACATTCCTTTCTATTGTTATCAAGCCAGCATCCCGCCGGTCTTTGCTT
The DNA here is from genome assembly GCF_028476545.2 of Physella acuta. Lineage (NCBI taxonomy): Eukaryota > Metazoa > Mollusca > Gastropoda > Physidae > Physella > Physella acuta. Next base: position 149,419 of record NW_026732310.1, read on the forward strand.
GCCATTCTTCGCTCGCCATTTCCCTCAACAACAGAGCCTTTGTTGTATCAAGCCAGCGGCACTAAGACCTCGTCTTTATCATCGCTTAATCTACCGACGTTTGGATTCTGTTAATAATCCTTTCAAGGACTTAAAACCACTTAATCAACAGGTAACATCGTCAATTTTTATTGATAACAGATTATCCGACAACAGGTGAGCTTGTCGCATCAACAGGTATTGCACCAATTATTGACTTATTTTTCAACAGTGAGGAGAATAATGTACATAAATTCATATTGCGGTGTAGAAAACACTTTCTGTCATTAAATAAGAGGAAGTCTATTTACATAGTTAGGCATTACAGTAACAGGCTAGGTGATTGTTTTAAATAATAAATATGTTTTCAACGAAAGAACCATCTAAATGTTCTATTTGGAGAGCTACCCGAAAAAGGGTTAGAATCTAGTAATGATTTAGCTGACTGTATAAGGGCAGTACATGACGTTTCTGTCAGAGGCAGGCACAGGAATTATGATTATGAGTATGATAGGCCTATTTATAAAAGTAGTAATCAGAAGCCTATTCTCAATGAGTTTGACAGTGTAAATTATTCATCAACACCAGTCACAGTAACTGGTCACCAAGCATGTTATTCAGAAGTTAGAAACGAAGCTCACCATCAACAGACTGGCGCTGAGCAACACATGTATGATAATACTAGCAATTATGATTATACAGATTTAAATGATATTCTGTCGGATGTAGATTGTGAGACAGATGCAGACTCATCGCCAGAAGACAACTATGAAAATAATTTACAAGAGGAAGTCAGAAAGTGGGCTATTGATTTTCAAATAAAAAATGATGCACTTAGTGCCTTACTGTGCTTATTGTGCACCTACCACCCTTCATTACCAAAGGATTCAAGAACTTTGCTGAAAACTCCTAGAAAAATAAATGTCAAAGCTATTACAGGTGGTGCATACTACCATTTTGGAATTGAAAATTGCTTAACAAAATCGAAACATTTATTTAAATTTCTACATTCTCATCCAAATGAGACTCCAGTTATCCATTTGCAAATTAATTTTGATGGTTTGCCTTTATTTAAATCCTCATGCAGTCAATTTTGGCCAATTCTTGGAAGAATTTGTAAACCATTTGAATCTGATCCATTCCTTATTGGTTTGTATTATGGAGATAGCAAACCAGTTAGCATTGAAGAATATTTAACGGATTTTGTGAATGAAATGCAAGTACTCGAGAAAGGTGCCACTTCACTCAGATTTGAAGACAACGAAGATTCTATTTTTCCTATTAAACTGTGTATATCTTGTTTTATATGTGATGCTCCAGCGCGGTCTTTTGTTAAGAAAACAAAAGGGCATTCAGGTTACTGGGGCTGTGATAAATGTTGTCAAAAAGGGGAGTGGGCTGAAAAAGTCATCTTTCCTGAAATAAATGCAACATTACGTTCAGATGAAGCTTTCGATTTAATTGAAGATGAAAATCATCAATTTCATGGATTATCTCCCTTGACTAGTTTGTCAGTTGGCATGGTCACTCAGTTTCCTTTAGATTACATGCATTTAGTGTGCTTAGGGGTTACAAGAAGAATTCTTTTACTCTGGCTTAAGAGTCCAGTTTCAAAAGGCCTTAGAATAGGAAATCAGGCTGTCCAGCAGATATCAAACCGTCTACTACTCTTCAAAGAATATATTCCACGTGAATTCTCTAGAAAATGCCGTTCTCTGCATGATATAGAAAGGTGGAAAGCTACAGAGTTTAGGCAGTTTTTGTTATACAGTGGTATAGTTGCATTGAAAGGAAATATAGACAAAGTACATTATAGTCACTACCTTTTATTCTTTGTTGGTATTTATTGCCTTGCTAGTCCTACTTTATGTTACAGTCATGTTGATTATGCACATGAACTGTTGTGTATGTTTGTAGAAGAAGCTAAAGAACTTTATGGTAAAGAATTTCTGGTTTATAATGTGCATGGGCTCACACATTTGGCAGCAGATGTTAAGAATTTTGGACCACTAGATTCTTTCAGTGCTTTTCCATTCGAAAATTTTTTGGGTATGTTGAAGAAACTTGTTCGCAAACCACAGACACCATTAGAACAAGTTGTCAAGAGGTTATCAGAAAGAGCAGTCTCAGATAAAGGATTATTTTCATCTCAAGATTTTGTAACTGACAAGCCTTATCCTTTTCCAAAAAAAAAACATTGTCTTGGGCCATTGCCAAATGGAGTTAGATGTGATCAATTTGCTCAAATTAATTTTAAAGGTATATTTTTTTCCATAGATAATGGAGACAACTGTGTTAAAATTGAAGACACTTTCTTTTTGCTTAGAAACATTCTCATTATGGATTTGTCTTCTGAACCAGTACTTGTTGTTGAGCGATTTCTAACATGTTATGATTTTTTTCAATATCCATTATTGTCCTCAAAATTGAGCATTTTTGAGGTGTCAAATCTTTCAGGTAAATTAGAGACATTCAATGTATCAAAAATTGAACAGAAATGTGTTCTCTTACCATACAAAAAGAGATATGTGCTGCTTCCTCTGAATCACAAAGAACAAAAATATTAGAATTTGTTTTATCTAATCCATTTAAGTCTTTAATTTTTATGTAAATACTGTGTATTCATATTTGTTGCAATTAGTATAGTTTATGTATTTAAGTCTGTATTAAAGTTAAAGAATGTACCACCTTCTGGAAACTGTTGAGGATAATGTAAGGATGGTGATGGTGGTGCCAGATGTGTGGCTGCTGGCTGGCAAAAATCAATGTTACTGGCCAAGCACACCAACTGCTGGAGATGCATGGGTGCGCAATGCAAAGGAGCCATGTGAGAGCTGGCAGATTTTTACATATGAGAAAATTCTGCACAGCAATGGTAAGAATTAATATATTTTTAAATTAACAACAATTACTTACATTAAAAATTTTAAATATTAAAAGTAACATATACTTATTATAATACAATTATATTATTGTTTTTTAATGTTTTATTATAACATTTAGACATTTTTATCACATTACAGTTTCCTATGAAAAAATAAAATCACTCGAGAGAAAGGCTCTAGATAAGAGTGATGTTGAGAGCTCAGGATCAGAGCCACATCGGCAGTCACGGCCAACAATTAGATGGTATATATTACAATCTCTAATTTAGATCTTGATCTAAATATATAGCCTCATTTAAGTTTGTTATGTTTGTATAAATAATGAAAATAAAAATGTTGCATTAGGAGTCCCAATGATGATTCTGAATCATCAGAATCATCACCTGCCAGGAAGAAGCAGTGCAGAGTCGGGGTGAGGCGGAGGTCAAGGTCACCTATACCTTCTATAAAATATTTGCCTCAACCACCTGAAGCTTCCAAAGCTGTTCCAAAACCACCTGCATCATATGCACAGTTTTCAGCGTCCCCTAGTTTTTCTGGCTGTAAGTGTATTGTATTTTTTAAAAATAAATCATTACTTTGTTAGCATTCTTGCTTTTGTTTGTAAAAATTTTTATTAAAGATTTGACATAAACTATTTATTTTCTAGTCACCCAGCAAAGTACAGATCAGCTGATGCCATTTTTTAAAAAGATTATGGAAAACAATGCAGAGCTGCTTGAAGAAATCCGGCGCCTGCATAGAAAAGTGGATAGGCTTGAGGCAAAATTAAATGGTATGGGAGAGGATATGCCAGAAACTATCCAGAGCTTGCCAGAAGGGTACACCTTTCCTTTAGAGACAGTGGAGCAAATGGTCAGCCTGGATAGTTGTCTGAATGACACTGCAGTACAGAAGAGGATGGTAAGCAATGTTATAACAAAATTACTGTTAAATTAGAAACTAGAGTGTATTATATTTCTTTCAATACTTTGTATTAACTGAATACTTTTTGTTCAACAGAGTCTTTACCTCAGCAACTATGGAGGTAAAAATGCTCGGCATGGTCTGTTCAGGGTTTTAAAAGAATTAATAAGTCCTCAGTTGTCGACTCTTTATTCATTTGAAGGCAAAAAAGGAAAACTGAAATTCAATGACCTCCGGAACCTCAAGATGACAATTTTTGGTAAAATGAAAATGGCTTCTTTGCTTCCAATAACTTAAAATTATGTAGGCCTATTTGTATATATCTAAAGCTGTCTGCTTATACAGAAAGACAAAGATGAGGTAAATGACAGATATATGGACAGAAGAATTGACAAGGCAAGATGCTGATAAGTTTTACTTTTTTTTTTCAGATTCTATACTAAGATCTTTTAAAAATTCTACTATAAAAGAACTGGAAAAGGGGACAAGTGAATGGCTTGCCATGTCTGGTGACCGTGCAGGGGGGAGAAAAAGAAGAGAGGGCCCCAACAAACAGCTACATAATCATAAAGAGGCTGAGTGATTATTTTAAGCATCAGCCCCCCCCCCCCCCCCCCCCAATCCCAAGTAAAACAAAATTGCTTACCTTCATTAATGGTATTTTTAAAAAATCATTTTTTTTAATAGAAGTACAAGTTTATTCAAAATAACATAAATGACTTAGTGATAGTGTTTACTACATTGTAAATCTGTGAAAATGCTGAATTTTTTTAACAAATACTATTACCCCTGTTATTTAAATGTATAAATTAAGTATTTTGTTTGAATGTTATTTTTACTTACCATAGTACATGACAGCTTCTGTATTCTTGTACAGTAAATTAAGTTTTTACATTAGTTTAATTTAAACTGTACTTAACAGCTGTTACATTATATGAACATTTTTGTATATTTGTTTTTAATTTGTTTGTATAAAATTAAAAGTCAACATGAAAGCTACTACACTACTATTTACATATTCATTTTCTATCAGTACTTTATAATATAGTTATAGTTTTCTTACATTTGAATGAATTGTATAATACATATTTTAATAGATGAACAGTTTTTTGTGAATGTATTGCTGCTTTATTACATTTTGATTAAAGTTTCTTTCACATTTTGAAATTAACTTTGTAAATATTATGACTGATATGAGAATGGAGCTTTTTGTATGTAAAAAATTAAATTTGAGCCTATTTTAGGCCAGGATATAATACAGGATGAGCCAAGGTATAGCCAAAATATAGCCATTATTGGGCCAAGATATAGCAAATATTGGGCCAAGATGTAGCCAGGATAAAATACACAATGAGCCAAGGTATAGCCAAGATATAGCCATTATTGGGCCAAGATATAGCCATTATTGGGCCAAGATATTGCCATTATTCTGCCAAGATGTAGCCAATATTGGGCCAAGATATAGCCAATATTGGGCCAAGATATAGCCAATATTTGGCCAAGATATTGCCAATATTGGGCCAAGATATAGCCAATATTTGGCCAAGATATTGCCAATTTTGGGCCAAGATATAGCCAATATTGGGCCAAGATATAGCCAATATTTGGCCAAGATATAGCCAATGTTGGGCCAATATGTAGCCGGGATATAGCCAATATTGGGCCAAGATATAGCCAATATTTGGCCAAGATCTAGCCAATGTTGGGCCAATATGTAGCCGGGATATAGCCAATATTGTGCCAACATTGCGCCAACATCATGCCGAGTTTCACTACCAATGTTTGGCCAAGGTTAAGCCAATGTTGCACCAAGATGTAGCCAATATTGGTAACCAATGTTTAGCCAATATTGGGCCAATATATGTGTGCTGACTGGGACGTAATAAGCGATTAGACTTAAAAATTGCGGATGCTTTTTTAAAATATATATTACTGAAGCAAGGTTGCATGTTATAGAATTCCTTTAATAAATATAGTTGAGCTGTTAGTCCGGCAGAAGTTGAGTTTTTCTTTAAAAAAAACTTTAGTTGTTGGCCTTGTAGGCCCTTAATGTTGTTAGCCTGTCGTCTCATTAGGACCAGAGTTTCTTCCAGGCATCTCTTCGGGGGGGGCGAAGCCCCCCCGAAAATTTTTTACCGCCCCCCCCCCCCCGAACGAAATGAAATTTATATAATTTATTTAGAAAATATATACTTTTAACAGTGTCCGCCCCCCCGAAGAAAGTTTACCGCCCCCCCGAAGATTTCAAGTGCCCCCCCGGAGAAAAAAGTCTGGAAGAAACACTGATTAGGACCGACAAGAGCCTTCATAACTTACACCCAACTGTAACCCATCTTTCTTGTGTCAATATGTTGCCTGCCTCTTTCTCTTTTGAAATAAAAGAATTAAATATGTGGCACGCAGAACACTACTTCATTACTAATATTTATATGCTTTTAATGCATAACACCCACATGTGTTTTGTATTTCTTTAATTTAAAAACAAACTATTAATAACGCGAAATAAATTGTGTTCTTCTGATAAAATTGTTATATAAGAGATTGAATATCCCTGGCCGAATTTGGAATCCCTACAAGATTTACGTAAGACACAGGCATGATGTAGTGGTGTAGGCATACATTTACAAATAAAAGATCTTTATAAACCATACCTATTAATTTTTCAGTTGACAGATCTAGTTTGCTTTAAAATCTCCCAACCCATATTATATAGCACAATAATTACAAAAAAAAAAAAAAAACAACAACAAAGACTAAGATTTTTTTTATAACAGGCATAGGGCATATTGCAATATAAAAAACCGCATATTACCCTACAATCTCATTAAATCTTATATCCCTAGTTGTAATGCTAGTGTCAATCAAGAATCATCCTTTTTTGACTTCACGCTTTTTTACGATTTTTATTTTACTGCCCCCACATCGTCACAAAAAGTCATACCTACCCCCCTCCCCCCAACCGAAAACACGTCAGACCTCAACCTACACCCCCCCCCCTTTCCCCGATGTTTTTTTTTTTTTTCTAAAATATTCATTGAGCTCGGTCAACGTAGTATTTTAATCAATGTCTATTTCACTTATTTAGATCTAGAAATCTAGGTACAGTTTTCTAAAACCCGAAATAACGGCAACAAATTGAGTTTCTAACGTTAGGCCTACTTAAGTACTTTATGATATCCTTTATCCATGATATCCTATGTCTAATAGACCTAATCTAGATCTAGTAATATTATTACTAATAAATACAATGGTGTACATAGATCTATATATTATTATAGATATCTAGCAAGATCTATACTACACATAATTAACAGTTTGCTCATAATTATATTGACATGAAGCACACCGGGTTGTGGCTCTTGTTCCAGTTTCTCCCCATCTTTATTGTGTGTAGTGTGTGTGTAGGCTCGGGCTTAGCGGTAGCCTACAATGTGAAAAAAAAAAAGAAAGAAGCAGAGTCTGGTGCAGGCCAAGCATGCAATATTGGTGTCTAATCTGACTCAGTGACTGTTCGACAATATTGAAATTAAAGATCGACTCGACTCGAGTCTACCTAGATTAGATCAAGGCCTACATAGTACATTTAACATTACACAAAATCAACCGTTTTACACCGGGTTAGGCTACACTACACTTACACTACACTGGCTTTTGTTCCAGTTTCTTCCCATTTGTGTAGTGTAGACTGCAGTGTATTAATTGCCACTTATTGTTTGTACTGTAGAATCTAATTCTAAATTTTAGTTAGTTAGATCTACCTAGATCTAGACTTATAGATCTTAGTTAGTAGTTAGTCTTAGTAGTACTGTGCTCTTAATATTATTATAGATTATAGATTATAGAGTAATATAGTCTAGAGTCTAGAGTGACTAATTACCAATCTAGTCACTTTATATTAAGAGCACAGTTGTCTAGATCTACTCCTAGGCTACCCGGTAAATTTGTAGATTCTAATCTACTAAATCTAGATATAGATCTAGATTTTAGAGAGATCTAGATCTAGAAAAAATAGAATCTAGATCTAGATTCTAGAAAAAATAGAATCTAGATTCTAGAATGTATCGAATATTGAATATAGTATATAGATCTTCTAGATCTATAAGGCGTATAAGGATCTAGATCTAGAATCTAGATCTAGATCTAGAGTTGAGTGAATAAGAATAAGATAATCTAGAGTTTTGGATTGTTACAAATTAATATCTAGATCTAGATTCTAGATCTAGGCCTACTGTAATGCAATGTTCAATGTAGCCTAATCTAGTCTATAGATTGTAGATTTTTTTATAAATTCTAATAGTTCATAGTTCATAATCTGCAGGAGATTTACAGTCCATTCACTACAGTATTACTAATATTGTAGTGCTGATTGATTCTAGATCTAGATATTCTAATATTACATTATTTTATAGTTATAGTAGTAGGGCCTAGACTAGTACTAGTAGGCCTAATAATACTAGATCTAGTAATATGAATGCCTTCAATGACAAAAAACTCGGATCCTGGGCTTAAGTCTTAAGACTGCTCCAAGCCCAGAGGCGTAGCGACCCTTTTCAATTTGGGCGCCCCCTTGGGAACAAACTTTCAATTTGCACTCCCCCTCCCTCAAACTTTCAATTTGCATTTGCACCCTCCCCCCTCAAACTTTTAATTTGCACCCCTTCCCATATATTTTTTATATTTATAATGCAAAACTGCAGCTAAAATGAGATTTTAATTTGTTTTTACCTCCCCGCCTCCCTTGCGACGCCTCTGCCTAAGTCCTGATGGGTACCTAAATAAATATAAGCTCAATCACTTTAAGAAAACAAAGATGGCTTGGCATAATGCTGACCACACTATCCCCTGTCTCTGCAGAGGTCATTGAAACGATGAACTCTACTTCAACTGCCCCATGTGTCTTAGTTTTGGGCATCAACAGGAAAAGATGATGAGTAATAGGCATATAACTTTAAAATATCATAGTTTTTTTATTTTTAGTTACCAAATATACAATAATCAAGTCCAACAATAACATTACAGTAGTTTTTATACTTATATATTTTTAACACCACATACAATTTTAAAAATACTAAATGAACCATTCAAGACAAAATATCTTCAAGTACAACTTAAAATTTTGTTTACTTTCTTTCTAGAAATGGCCAACTATGATGAAACAAGAAATGAGCTCCTAGACTCAACAATAAAAATTCAAGCTATTGGATGTTTTGTTACTATAATCAACAATTCATCAGTTACTGAAAAATATTTCACTTGCAATGGTAGAAAGTTGAAATAAAAAACAAAAAAAAAAATGACAGACTCATTATTAAAAGGAAAACGATTTTATTGTCGTGAATGGGCTTTTATGAAATTGCTTCATTGTCTAGAAACTAGATCAACCTCTAAAACATGTGGGACTCTGGTGATGGGTGGACCAGGAAGTGGGAAAACTGCTTTAGGTTGTGAGATGGTTTGGCCTACATCTCAAGGAAAGCAAACTGCTCTCAAGTCACGAATTCTGGCATATCATTTCTGTCAGGCACATGATTCATCTTCTCTGTCAGTTGTCACTTTTATAAAAAGTTTAGTTTCTCAAGTTTCTCTTTCAGGACTTGTTAGAGATTTTAAATCTCAGGTTTCTTCCCCTGCCATCCAACATGTTCTTGATCCTATAGAGTGTGAAGCTAATGCTGATGAAACTTTTAAAGTGGCATTCCTTGAACCACTTCATGCTTCAGAACCTCCTGAGCAACCTTTAATGATCTGGGTTGATTCCATAGACGAATCATATCTTCAGCCTGTCAATGAAAGGGTAACGTGTAGTCAAACTATAGCTGAGCTTTTGGCCAACCACAATGCTAATTTTCCTCCATGGTTATTGCTAGTTTGCTCAGCAAGAAAACAAAGTAAAGTTGTCACCCGCATGTTTACTGGATTTAGAAAGCTTAGTTTAGATGATTTACGCAAGTCACACGTGGTGAGAGATGTCCAGCAATATATACTGTGTAGATTGGATGAGGAAGATGGCTTGAGACAACATTTAAGTAGAGACACTGCAGAAATGCTTAATCAACTCCATATTAAAAGCAATGGCTGTTTTCTGTATCTGGAAAAAGTGTTGGATGGAGTTGCTGAGTCATTTATTATGCTCAGGGAAGTGAAAGAAATACCAGGAACTTTAAATGGTCTTTATTTATGGCTGTGTCAGAGATTATTTATAAAGAAGCATGTAGTGAAAATTCAACCTATTTTAAATGTGCTTCTTGCTTCTTCTACCCCAGTGAGTACTGATGAACTTTTTGAATGTATGCTTGTAAAAGAAACAGATATCAAAAGAGAAGACTTTGAACAAAGACTAAAACTTCTGAGTCGGATTTTATTCAATGGACCAAGAGGTGAACATATTTTGTTTCATCATAGCTTTGCTGAATGGTTGCTTGATGTCAAACATTGTACCCAAAAGTATCTTTGTAATGCTGGTGAGGGCCATGCTATGATAGCATTACGCCTCTTGCAACATGCAGAAGAACTAACTACCTCTGGCATTCAAGACTTAGCACTACACCTGGTTAGGGCCAATTTTTCAGAGTCAATACATTTTGAACATTTGACACAAATGCTGTTGCTTTCAGGGGCTAAAATTGAGAAAAGTCTGTATGATGGGTTGCCAAAAGATGCAAAAGTTTTAAAACTCCTGACTGATGCTGGAGCAAGAGTGGACTTAATGAGTGCAAGTATGTGTAGTACTGATTCATTAAGTATGCAGAAAGCAAGTTGTGAAGTTGTCTGCAGCTATATGAGTCTAGATGAGTCAGATGCCAATGGTCGGACTCAGCTTCATACTGCAGCTCATAGGGGTGATATTCAGAAAGTCAGTTGTTTAGTTGCAAGAGGGGCTGCACTTGAAATACAAGATCGTTCCGGACAAACTGCACTGACCTTGGCTGCACGTCAAGGTCATTCAAGTATCATTACAGTCTTACTGAATGCAGGAGCAAATGTAGACCATTCTGATCATGAGGGTTGGACAGCATTACGTTCAGCAGCATGGGCAGGTCACACCAAGGTAGTATCACTTCTATTAGATAAAGGTGCCCAAGTTGATCATGCTGACTCAGAGCAAAGGACAGCATTAAGAGCAGCTTGTTGGGGAGGTCATGAAGATATAGTCAGGCTACTTTTAGAGCATCAAGCAGACGTCAACAAAACAGATCATGAAGGAAGGACAGCTTTAATAGCTGCAGCTTACATGGGACATGTTGAGATTGTTGAACAGCTCCTTGACCATGGCGCCAACATAAATCAAGAGGACATAGATGGACGCACTGCCCTCAGTGTTGCATGCTTATGTATTCCAGCTAGTGAAGGTCATGAAAAGGTGGTAAGTCTCCTGCTTGAACGCTCTGCAGAGGTCGACCATACAGATAAGGATGGAAGCACACCACTCTTAGTTGCTGCTTATGAAGGTCACTCTGGAGTTTGTGAAATGCTTTTGGAGTGGGATGCTGATGCTGATCACGTAGATAATAAAAATAGGACTCCACTTTGGGCAGCTACTTCCATGGGTCATGAACAAGTTGTAAGGCAACTTTTATTTTGGGGTGCAGCAGTTGACCACATTGACTTTGAAGGAAGAACTGTTTTGAGTGTTGCAGCTGCTCAGGGATCAGAGTCTGTAGTCAGGCAATTATTGGACAGAGGTTTAGATGAGATGCATAGAGATAACTCTGGATGGACACCACTACATCTAGCAGCTTATGAAGGACATTTGCATGTGAGTCAGAATATTTTTGTATTTCATAATAGTTAGTATCATACTATTGACATCAAGAAACATATGTTCAGTAATTTATTCGTTTGATTTTGTGGTCATAGAAGTGTTTTACCAACATTGGGTAGCCTAGGTAACTATTACACAGTATGAGAACACATATTTGTAACAATGTTCATTGATTTTGTTCAAAATTACTAAAAACAGTAATGACCAAAAAGATTTAGCACTTTGATTATTATTCAATTAGCTTTTAAAAGCTGTGGTTATTTTTATTTTATAGGTTTGCCACATGCTTTTAGAGCAAGGAGCCAAACCAAATGAAGTTGATAATGATGGCAGGATTGCACTTATACAAGCGGCACAGGAAGGTCATTTGGAGGTTGTGAAAAAACTTGTGGAATATGGTTCTAATGTAAATCATAGGTCCCATGAAGGAAAGACTGCCTTGCGTGTGGCTGCTGTTGAAGGACATATACAGGTGGGCTATTACATTTGGGTTTAACTGCATTAAACTAAGAATAGTAAGATAATTCCATGTTTGTTACTATATAACCCTTACACTGCAATTGATGTCTGGTTATAAACATTGAACACCACAATCAGATGATAAAATTTCCAGTTACAACCGCATCTGTATTGAGCTCTGTTGTATGTTGTTGCTTCTTCACATAGATACGAAGAAAGCGTTAACACTTTTCTTTACATACTATATTGGAACTAAACATAATTTTGATTACAAGAAACATGCATTTATTTTTCTTTAATACATACATCAGTTTGACTGAGTTCTTTAGTGAATACAGATAATAACCAATCCAATTATTTTATTCTTGTAAATCAGAAATTAGGTACATCATTCATGTTGGTGCTAGTGTAATTGATTTAGGCAGCTGAAAAATGTCACTGCGCCTTTCATCAAATAACAAAAAAATGTCAGTTTCCCTATCCGTTCATGTCATATAAAATATAATTTATTTTACCAAATTTTACACAGTTATTAGTATAGCTATAACCCTGCATTGAAATATCCTTGATGAAACAAATTGTTTCAATACATCACTCATTTTTTCTATAATTAGGGCAAGTTCTAATTAATATGTTCTTCCCCTAATTTGAAAAACAAAAGATTTTTTTTTCTCTCATTTATAGTAGAACTAGCCATCGGTACCCATTACACATGAATTATAGGCCTATATAATTTTATGTAATACTTGTTTGAGAAAAATATTTTATAAAATAGTTGTTGGTCAAAATGCAATGTGCTTTACTACACATTGAACAATATTAGCAAAGAAAAACTAAATAGCTAAAAATCTGACACATTTAAAATAACGTAGGCTACTAATACCTATCAGTAAAAACCAAATTATTATTATTAGTTAACACCATATTAAATGCACACACTGATTAAGAGACTTAATGATTCCATTAAAAACCTGGCTGTTCAATGGTAATTTGTATTACTTTTTGGCAAAAATGTTTTTATACATTTCATAGCGTACATCTTGATATTAGAAGCTCTATAGATCTAGATCAAATTTGAATGAAATAGTTCATTTCTTCGTATTCTAAAATTGGAAGATGATGCCATTAGTTTTGTGTACTTTCCATAGTCTAAAAATGTGACATGTGACTTCATTGTTTTTTGCGTTCTTGTCACAACAATAAACACTTTTCCTGTTGCATAGTTAAAAATGTGTTCCTACCTTCGAATATGCCTTGATTTTTATTTTCCGTCTTTAAATAAAATTTAGTTTATACATTTAAGAGATCCAACATATTATTTTCAACAGAAGTCAGTATCTATAAGTTCTCCATATATTGCTGAGCATACTGATTACATAGCTTCAAAATTGTTGTGGACAGAGAGAGAGATAGAGAGAGAGAGAGAGAAGTGCGCACATGGGCTTTAATATATTAGGATATCTAAGTCACAATCACAAACTGCAGTTAGTACAATAGTTTTGTGTATAAAATACTTTACCATGGTTTGTTTTGATTTCAAAACTTATTATTTTATTAATGAATAAAATTGTTTTTCCATCACAGGTTATTGAGTATCTCCTCCTAGTTGGCGCTGACATAAATTATAAAGATGCTGATGGTAGGACCACCCTGTATGTGATCGCATTAGATGGGAACCTTGAGATGACTCAGACTCTCCTGGCTAATGATGCAGATATTGAGGCTGTTGATAATGAAGGCAGAACTGCTCTACATGTGGCTGCATGGCAAGGAAATGTAGAAGTTGTTAGAGCTTTGGTCCAGCGAGGGGCAAGAGTAAACTCAGTGGACAATGATCGACGCACTGCTGTGCAATCTGCATCCTGGCAAGGTCATGAGCAAGTTGTCAAATTGTTGCTTGAAGCAGGAGCTCGAGTGGATCACACATGCAATCAAGGTGCGACAGCATTATGCATTGCTGCCCAGGAAGGGCATGAAGATGTAGTCAGAACATTGTTGAGTTTTCAAGCAAATCCCAACCATGCTGACCAGTTTGGGAGGACTCCTTATAGGGTAGCTTTAAAGAGCAATCATAATGTTGTTTGTAAAATATTGGAAGATTTTGGTGCCATTGTACCTGGAGGAGCTAAAAGTAGAAGTAACTCCTCAGCATCAAGTGGAGAGATAAAGCTGAACACTCCAATCTCAGCAACACAGGGGGCGATAACAGGATCAGCTCGAAGCTCCAGTACCCAAGGCATGGACATGACAACTGTAATCATGCCACCCTCTTCCAGCTCACCCCAGTCTTCAGATCACCTCAAATCTTATAACTCTAATCATTCCTCCTCCAAATCCTCTAGTATTAAGACATCTTCCACTAATCAAAGCAGTCAGAGCAGTTTTGCTAACATGTCTAGATTAGACAGAGAATGTTTAACCTTTACTCAACAGTTACAGCAATGCTCCATGGGTAAAAATAGGTCACGACCTATTAGCCGAGTTCTTTCACCAGTGAGTGAACCCCAGAGTCCCATCCACTCACCTTGTCATACACCAGTTCTACACAGTCAAGCAGCTCATGAGAGACTACAGCAAAGAAACATGAATATTCTCTCACCTTCTCCAGTCAAACAGGGCTCATGTAAGCCAGAGAGAATATCAGCAACAATAAATATCATAACAAACCCTCATGCTGAAATGATGAGTTCTGTTGAAGAGCCCATCTGGCAGAGAAATCCTTCCCATCCAATTAACTTTGCTTCAGCTACTAACAGCAGCAGTAGTAGCAGCAGTGGGTCCCAGCAGCACCACCACACTGTTTACCCATCCCCCACCTCAGATGCTTCCTCTAAACTCAGTGTAGGAGTTCCTGTTGGTAACAACAGCCCAGACATGAGAAGGAAAAGAAATGGTATTGTTACTAATCCAAAGCTTCTCAAGTCTGGAATATCAAAAAATACACCTTTCTATAATCATTTATCCTGTGATTCTGCTGCTGAAAAATGTAAGTATACCATACCAACATCTAATGACTTAAATAATATCTTACTTGCTAGTAGCAATGGTGCCCCTGCATCTATGAGTGTGGTGTCTCATACCTGTGATAAAGTGACACCTATCAAGCAGAACAGTGAAACAAAACCTGTCAGACCTAATGGACTACCTATTAAAATAGTTAATTCTACACAGTAACTCAATTACTTAAGCTGAAAATTGTGTGTCAACATGACAAATTTGGGTGAGTCAAAAGCCATCACTGTTTAATTACTTCATTACAAAACATTATCTGTAATGCCAGTTATGATTCTACATTTATGACGCATTCATAAGTTCACTAATATTGATGTAACTACCCTAAATTTGGCTTGTAAGTGTGATATTTAATGGTAAGATAAACCACTTGCCTACTGTTGTGCACATCAACTCCAGAAAAAGGTTAATGTAACTTTTTGAATATTAAAAGAGTTTAACTTCAATTGAGTGAAACAATTTTGACCAGCATTTGAGCTTCCTGCATCAATCAAAGGCCTAAATAAATGAAAACTGGTGTTCACAGAGGGATTAGAACTCCCCAAATGGACCCCCCCCCCCCCCCCCCCCCCCCCCCCCCCCACAAATTGTCTCAGATTAAGTTGCTCCACATTTTGCAGTAACAAAAGTTAATAAAACCACAAGTTGTGTGTGTACATAAATAATTAAATATATAGAAAAGTTGAATTCCTTCCCCAACTCTAAAATGCAGCCTGGATGTGAATTGAATGTTTTAATGTTAGAGATAACTTTAGTAGGCCTTTACATTTGCAATATTATTGAAATTGTATTATGAAACAGCATTAAATTGGTTTGGTAACCATATAAGTTGATAAGATCTGACTACCAACAAAAATTAAATATGCATATCTCATTATCTGTCTGCTTTTCATTCAATAATTGACTTTCAATTAGGAAATAGATATTTCCATTTCATGATAATTTTATGTTTGGAATCAGAACATGTATGTTCCTGAGCTTATAAGTTAAGTGAAAACATGTAAACTGTATAAAAAAACAACCAATTATTAGAGAGCTACTTTGATTTTTCAAGTTTTCCTTTATCACAAAAAATCTGTTCAAATTTCCATCGAGCACACCCTTAACTATTGTTGTACTTTAATAAAGGTGTTTCTACTTTTAAAATAATTTGATTCTTCATAGAATAACATCCAGTGATATTTCTAATTATTTTATCTGATTTATAACTTAACACTTAAAAATTAAATGTGTCCATAGCTGCAAAATATTATTTTTTTTTTTAGTTCTGAGTGAAATATTATACAATATACTTGTAATTATTTCAGCAGTCATCTTTTAAGTTTTTAGCTTTGAAATTCCCTGAGATGTTGACCAAAACTATTTATTTCATGTGCTAATAATGTGATTGTGTATATGTATAGAAATGGCATAGTTTATTCTGTAAATCAGTTTTATTTATGTCATGATTTAAATTAGCATTTGACTTTGCCAGTTTATATCTTGATTGTACCTAAAGTTATTGTACAGTAAAATTTGTGTTTAAAACAAAATAAACCAGTCTGGAAAAAAAAGCGGCTTTTTGAACTCCTTTATACAAATTTATGCTAATAAAATTGGCACTAGGCGCTCAATGAATTGTTTCGTTTCCTTTCATAGCTGCTTCAGTAAAATTAAAGTGTGAATTTGATTTATACAGTAAAATACTAGAAGACCAGTGGCATATGATAAGCCATATGGTTGGTATTTTATATATCTGAGTAATTTATTTAACTGTTTCAAAAGAAAAATGTTGAAAATGGAGATGCTTTTTTAGTTGCAGTTATAAAGAAAACTATGCAAAAAGTTCATCTGGACCAGTTCTCAATTTTCTTTCTTATAGATCATTCATTCATAAGGATGACAGATATATTGTATCATGATGATTGTTGCTGAAGAATATTGTAGGTGTACACTAAGACTAACATTAACAGGATACAAGTCATTAAAATGGTAGGTTGTAGCTAAAGCACTTGTGAGAGATTTGACAAGAGGCTGAACATTTATAAACATGTCATCCCTTCCTACCGAACATTTATAAACATGTCATCCCTTGCTACTGAACATTTATAAACATGTCATCCCTTGCTACTGAACATTTATAAACATGTTATCCCTTGCTACTGAACATTTATAAACATGTCATCCCTTGCTACTGAACATTTATAAACATGTTATCCCTTGCTACTGAACATTTATAAACATGTCATCCCTTGCTACTGAACATTTATAAACATGTCATCCCTTGCTACTGAACATTTATAAACATGTCATCCCTTGCTACTGAACATTTATAAACATGTCATCCCTTGCTACTGAACTAGAGGATGAAAATCAGTACACACACATTATCATGTGCCACAGAAACAATAGCTAAATGGATGGGAAAGGGGGGGGGGGGGCAGAACTTGTCCTACTGAAGGAGGTAATTTACAAGGAGGAAATAAGTTGGGGGAATGGGTAATTTCCTGAAGCCAATTATCATTACACAGCTAAGGAAGCATATATCCATAGACTGATCTTACCACCATTGCTAACACAGCTAAGGAAGCATATATCCATAGACTGATCTTACCACCATTGCTAAGGAAGCATATATCCATAGACTGATCTTACCACCATTGCTAACACAGCTAAGGAAGCATATATCCATAGACTGATCTTACCACCATTGCTAAAGATTAATTAGAAGACTATCTAGTTCTGACTTAGATTTTTTAAATGCAACTTTGAGTCTACATTTGTTTTGCACATAAGTCCAACCATTATGTTAATTACTTCAACCTCTTTGACTTGGGTATCTTAATGTCATTTAAGATACAAGTAAACCACATTGGCAAATTCAATTTCTAATCACTGGTCAGCAGCTATATTCACAAGGTATGAGAAAACAGTGCTATACCATGTTAATGTGGAGGCCCTGCTTTATGAAATTATCAGCGTCATAGTGCTTTTATTTTGTCTTTTAATACACTAAAAGTGTAAAAGAAAATGATAAAAAACAAAGTGAGTAATAACATAATAAAATTCAAGCAATGAAATCATACTCTATGATTATATGTTTATGTCTTGAGATAATGAAGTAGAAAAACCATTTTATCGTGACAATGGTGAATATTAATACTTGAGCTTGTTTGTATACACAGTTTTTGAGAACAGTTTGTTCATTTTTTCTTCAAATTATCAATAATTTATATTTTAAAAAATCTTTAAGATCTGCAGTTATCGTTTTTTAATTTAAAAGAGCTTTAATTAGCATTAGCAATAGAGTTGGTAATAAAGTTTAAGTGTGTACAATTTTTACAATGAACAGAAACAATAATTTACTTGATGCCTTTAAAAAAACATTTTGAAAATATATTTTAGAATAATTAATAAAGTGAACTTAATTGCAAATAAAATTACAAATTGTGTAGATCTAAATTGTAAAATGTTATAGCTTAAAAATGCATAGATATTCTAAACACATACATCTGAGTCAAATTTGTATGCAGAAAGAAGAGAGGCAGTGAATATGTATTTATATTCACTAATTAATTTAAGCTAAGTGGTTTTCTTTTGTAATGTTTTGTGGGCCTACTAATTAATGTTAGCCTAAAGTAAATTTAACACATGTAAATATTAATGTGTATTGGTTATTGCAAAGAACATGCTAAAAGGAAAAAAAATTGGATATTTTTTTTATTAAAACCGAATAGTATTGTGAAAGGTTATTTTTGTTGTATTTTAGTATTTCAAATATTGAAAATTTATTAGGACCATTATAACAATCTTTTAACATTTTTACCAACTCGATTGAAATAAAATGGAGAATCTCTTAATTTTCTATGTGTTATATATTAAAATGTAATGAATCTCACTGCCACATTTTTATCTTTGTCCAAGTGTTTTTTTTGTGTCTGTTATACTATTAGGTTATATAAAGGGTGGTGTGGATGTCAGCAGCCTGGTTTGATAAGAATCCATGGTTGATACAAATTGCTTTTAAAGTATTTCAAATGTATTCAAAAGAAACGAATTAATACCTTCACAAAACTGTGCACAACAGACTACTATCACCACAGCCTTTCACTCTTGTGCCCAGCTGAAAAGCGTAGAAGCTTATATAATAACAAGTTACTAGCTTCAAAATATTGGACAATTCTTCTCCAAATATTACGTTAAACAAATGACACAAATGAAAGAAAATGTAAAACTTGAGTCAAAATTAGGACTAATGCTATTGTAATAACTAAGTCAATTGAGCATCGTTACCTTCATTGGTTTTTAAAAAAAAAATGTAGCTAAAACATGTAGGCCTGTTACCTTTGATAAAATTAAAAAGCAGGAAATTTGGATTAAAGGTACCAGGCCCACAAATACATCTTTATGTAAAACTAGTTTATATTAAATATTGTTATGAAAAATATCATTTGTGACAAACATAGAACTTATTAATCAAATATATAATTTGCAACAATAAGTGTAATAATTCAAAATTATGTGTGGTATAATTCACTACTGAATAAAATAAGTTTATTTTGTATAAATTTATTTTATCCAGCAGAAAATAAAATGCAAATCCAATATGAAATTTTAAATATAAAAATGAAATGTACACAAAGGAAAAAAAGTAATTTTATAAAATTGATCCTTATTAAATATAAAACAATCCTGAATGTATTTCTTAATATCTAAAATTTTAAAATGCCAACAATCTCAGTTATTGTTTCAAAATGTTGAAAAATAAGCATCTTTATCAGTTTTCTGGTACATTACAAATTTGAGTAGTCTTGCATAACTAGAAATTTACAGCAATGGTTTACACATTTTACAATTTAAACTCAAAATAGTCAATCAATAATTATTGCATTTTAGTATTTGCTTTCAGCTGCACATTGTCTTATGTATTGTTCTGATATTCATCTGGGTCTGCTGACATCAGATTTTGATGTTCTGGAGCTGGAAGTGTGTCAGAATTCTAAAAGAAGAAAAAAATTTCATTTGAAATACAAGTCTAAACACAATTAAACAGCAAGATTTAATAGCTGTAATGTAGAAATGTGATCAAATGATCCAGGCAGTTACTTTAACATAAGAGATCAAGTAGTTCTCCCTGTGATAAACAAAGGCAGATGGTCATAGCAAATAGCAAGAAGAGGATGCTGCTGTCAAATGTTATTCTTTAATATGTCATGTATAAATAAATAAATAAATATATGTATATATATATATGTTACGGTCAAAGCCCGAAGTCAGCCAATGCTAGGATTGGCCGGCCAATCCGCGCATTGGCCAATATCGCCTCCCATAGGTCGGTCAAAGTCCGAAACTTTGCTTGATTTCGGGCTTTGGCCGGCCAATCCGCAGACTGGCCATGGTGGACCGGCCAAAGTCTTAATTAGAAGATCATCTGGCTAGGGACGACCGGCCAAAGTCCGAATTAGAAGATCATGAGCAGATTTTTTTTTTATGCCGTAAGGATCATGAAATTAAGTCTTTATTGATTATTAATTAAAGTAAATGACAGAAACATTCAATTTTTTTATTTTACTATAGTCTCAATCAACCAAAATTATCATTTGTTACAACATGTTGAACTTTTATGGCATTTATAATTACATAGCAGCTTGTTATTTTTACACTTGCAGCAATTTGTTGTGAACTTAGTTGTGCAATTGCAGCGAGTGTAGCCTTGGCCCCCAGTCAATGATTGTGAAGATGCGATGGTTCGTAGTGATTTTTCCTTAGTGCCAACTGACGACAATAAGAGCAGTTTTTCGTCAAGAATTGAAAACTCACTTATAGCATACAGTTGTTTTAGAACACCATGTTCCGTTCCTAATTTGTAGAAACCGCCCTCGACGTTCATGACAACTGCAATCACGCTTCGGGGATCACCGCGACCTCTGTGAACATCTGGAACACGGATGCGTACATTGTCACCCACTTCACCATCTTTAAATTTTGTATTTGATGTTTTAAGCATCTTAGCACCTTGAGTTTGCAAGCTAGTATGAGCTGCTGACCTGTGTTCCATGATGTCTTGATTGTTGTGACACAATCTGCAGGTAATGTTCCCTACGTACCCTTAGTCTGCTTTATTGGCTATTCCGCAAATAGCATGATCATCTTTGCCACAGGATCCACAAGAATGGGCTACATTACAATGTTTTTCACAAACCTCCATTTCTTGTTCAATGTTCTCAAGATCTTCCTCAGTAACTATTTTATCGAGAGCCTCTCTTGGTAGATTTTAAGTGCTAAGTCCCACTTTTGCTTTGCATCCAAACAAGGCTTTGTATGGCGATTGTCGGATTCCTTGATGAAAGTGAGCTGATTCATCTGTCTGCATCCATGTCATCATCATGTTTGAACATCTTAGTTGGCAGGTTCTATTGAACATTGGCTTTGGCTATGCCTGGTTTTCTGTGAACTAGTTTAAGTTCAGGCCACATGTTCTTTAGTTCAGAATTAACTTGATTCACAAATTCTTTTCCATTAGGATTTGGATTATTTATTTTGGCAGCCATCTGGTATGTCTGTCTCTTGATCTGACAGTCCTTTTGGTCTATATCGCATTGCATATATAATGCTATACAAACAAGAGCCAAACAATACGTTACTCACAATGAAGCCGCACCAAGAATAATGAAAACACGATCACAATTTAGTCTAGATAGAACATTGGCCAGGACATCCCGGCCAGTGCGCGCATTGGCCGGCCAATGTACAAAATACGCTGTCAAGTTTAAGCGCTTCGGACTTTGGCCAGTGCGTCCCGGCCAGTGCGCGCATTGGCCGGCCAATGTACGAAATACGCTCTTAGCGCTAAGTTCGGGCTTTGGCCAAGAGAGCCGGCCAATGCGCGCATTGGCCGGCCAATCCGGGGTTTGGCCGCACTTCGGGCTTTGACCGTAACATATATATATATATATATATATATATATATATATATATATATATATATATATATATACATATTATACATAATGAATTGCAAAATAGCACTTTCTGAATGAAAGCAGTGCAATACTTGTACTTATGATGAAGTTTTATCCATTTATCTTGTTTAAACAGCTGTTTAGTAATTTATTTTGATATAAGTATGTTTGTGTATATGTTGTAAAGCAACACAGACATCAATATTTATGAAAAGTAAGTATTGAAACATACTAGCCCATTTTCTCTTAATGGAGAACTGACTGGCAGTCTTCTTGATGTTGAACCAAAACACAATCTTCTAGGTGCTGCAGGAAATGTGTAACCTTTGTTCTCCTTCATTGCAAAAATAACTGAGTGTTAGAGAAATTACTTAGAATTTATTAAATACAAATGAACACATTTTATTTAAAAGAAGTTAATATCCACAAAGATTTTGATGTACTAAAATAAATATTAATGTACTGAAACAATGAGCGTTGTCAAAATATAAATCAACCATCTAGCATATTTTTACACCACTACTCTCCCCTCCATTGTGAATTAATCTTCAAGATCAACAGATATTTAAAGGAACTTAATAAAATTGTCTAGCACCTTTTTCCCATCTTTTTTGCTTTTCCTCAATTTTCTTTGTATAAAGTACTCCAATGAAGATGTTACCATAGAAAGAACTAAGCCTCCTATTAGAATATGAAAAATTCCTGAAACGTTGCTTAGCGTTAAAGCATTTTGTGTACCTGTGGACTCCTGGGGAAAAAAAACAATTAAAAAAAAATAATTATTTAAACTTATAAAAATGTTCAAGTATAATTGTGTTGAAATATTGATATTATCTGCCAATTGTAATCTAATAAATTAAGCTTAAATGAACTCTGTGTCTCTGTATGTATGTAAAATGTTTAAAGAAGACATA
The DNA here is from genome assembly GCF_028476545.2 of Physella acuta. Taxonomy (NCBI): domain Eukaryota; kingdom Metazoa; phylum Mollusca; class Gastropoda; family Physidae; genus Physella; species Physella acuta. The sequence continues at coordinate 172,316 of NW_026732310.1, forward strand.
AATATAGAAAAAAATTAAAAACTTTTAGAGGCAGTGAGAATTATGTCACATGAATCTAAGAAGAAATGATCGCATTAAGTCAGAAGAAACAAAACTTATAAAGTTGAAACTTATGAAAAGTACACAAAAAAGGAATGATGTCAATAGTTGTAGATAAAAATAGCATTGCTAGTCAAGTCTCAAAAAGGATACACAATAATAATGACATCACTGATAATGGATAAGAAAGACACTAAAATTACCGCCAAATTTATTTGTCTAATATTAAACGTGTATGTACAAGAACCAAACGGCAAATAAGGGTAACAAAATAATGCAGAAGCAGAATTAATAACATAGTAAAAATTTAAAACATGAAAGCAAGTAGGTATAATCAAGACCAATTATGTCTTAAAATAGATTTAAAATGTCAAAAAGTAAACATTTTGTGTTGTATAGAAATCCAAACCCTTGAATGGATCGGGTTCATTTTTGCCACACTGGTGCATTATAAAACTGAAAGTGTTTGAGTTCACTTTCTGGAGTTCAGTGAAACTTCAAATTGTTTTTATTTTTTAAATATTTGTGTAGGCCATATAGGTGACCACATTTCTGCCATTTTTAGGTCTCATAATTTAAATACTTTGCTCTATGTTCAATGCCGGTGCTATTTAGTTTATTATTCATGGACTTCTGTATTTTGCAGCTCATATTCAACCTTATCTATCATGGAAAAGTTTGCTTAAAACCCAATGAATGTCTGGAATTTGAACTGTTCATTTAATTCATTATTTGTTTTAAAATGTATATTTGTATATATGCACATTTTAGCCATACTTTGGTCTTTGACAGTATATATATATATATATATATATATTTATTTATATATATATATATATATATATATATATATATATATATATATATATATATATATATATATATATATATATATATATATATATATATATTATTTACAAAATTACTAAAACTCAACCTTATAGGCCTATTATATGTTGTAGAACATACATTTTATATTTAAATTAATGTTTCATATTCCCCTAAGATATTAATTTCTTACTGATGTTAATATTAAGCAAAACCTTCAATATACATTCTACAGTTTTCTGCTGGGATTTAAAAGCTGCAATACCTTACTGACACTCTGATCTCCACATTGACCTTTATCATACCACCACTTTTGCGTCAGTTTTATTAGTTCACCCCTTTCCTTTAATGTCAGTACACCTATATTGATGTTGTGCCTGAAGAGACGGGTAAAATAAGTTGAAAACAAAAATGTATTATAATAATTAATAATCTTGGTGTCACTACAGACAACAAAAATCTGATTGTAAATAAAATAAAAGGTAAAAATAGAATTTGAAAACAGTACCAACATGAAAAGATGATTTTGTAACTTTTACTATAGTTAGTGTGTTAACAAAACTAGCTTGGAAGTATGTTAGAAATGTAGCTTGAAAGTGTTCTAAAAAAGTAGCTTGGAAGTGTTTTAAAAATGTAGTTTGGAATTGTTCTCAAATGTAGCATAAAAGATTGCTAAAAATATAGCATGGAAGTGTGCTAAAAAGGCAGCTTAGAAGTGTGCTGAAAATGTAGCTTGGAAGTGTGCTAAAATGTAGCTTGAAAGTGTGTTAAAATGTAGCTTGGAAGTGTGTTAAAATGTAGCTTGGAAATGAGTTAAAAATGTAGCTTGGAAGTGTACTAAAATGTAGCTTGGAAGATTGCTAAAAATGTAACTTGCTTGGAAGTGTGCTAAAATGTAGCTTGGAAGTGTGTTAAAAAGGTAGCTTGGAAGTGTACTAAAATGTAACTTAGAAGTTTGTTAAAAATATAGCATGGAAGTGTGTTAAAAAGGTAGTTTGGAAGTGTACTAAAATGTAGCTTGGAAGATTGCTAAAAATGTAACTTGGAAGTGTGCTAAAATGTAGCTTGGAAGTGTGTTAAAAAGGTAGCTTGGAAGTGTGTTAAAAAGGTAGCATGGAAGTGTACTAAAATGTAATTTAGAAGTTTGTTAAAAATATAGCATGGAAGTGGGTTAAAAATGTAGCTTGGAAAATGTACCTGAGATGATAGTTAACTCTGGTAGCTACACCATATCCTTTATTATCCAATCTGTCACCAACCATCATGGTATCACATGGTTCCTGCTGGCTATAATATGTATTCATGGCAGACTCCAAAAGGAAAGCGTACGTGCCTTTGGACTCTCGCACCTGAAATATATTAGACAAAGTATTGTCACAGGCTGACAAAATTAGAAGTCACTGTGATTTGCCAGCAACAATTAGGATGGATTTCCATCAAAACATGAGTAGCATGAGATTTTAAAAATTTTTTTTACAAATATTTGATTTTGAAAATATTAAAATTATTTTAATAAATTTTTTTTGGTGTGATCTACAATGTGAAGTAAATATTACCCTGTAGAAAACTATTATTAAGCATGAATACACTTGCAATTAATGCACTAGTATACCACTATGCTTGTGATGATAAAAACAAGTTTTTTTTCCATCATCTTGTTAAGAATATTAATGTATTTTTACATGACAAAACCAATTTGAAAATTAAAAGTTTAATTTATATTTCTTTACAACTGTAAGAAACTTTTGCATTGTGGTCTGTTCACTAATGGCTTAAGTTTATAGTTGTAATTTAAAACTGGATCAGTCAAGAAAAAAAACGAAAAAAAAAATGTGTTTTTTAAATTAATATTCTCCTAGAAATAGAAACTTTGCATTAGGGCAGGGGTCGGCAACCTGCGGCTCGCGAGCAGCATGCGGCTCTTTTGATATCAAGATGCGGCTCTCCAGCTCCTTGAACAAATACTAATAATCTTAATAAAAAAATAAAATATTTGAAATAAAAAAAAATTGTTAGTGGCTCTTTAAAACCATGGAAATTTTGAAAATTGTAACTTTTGGCTCTTCCGCTTCAAAAGGTTGCCGACCCCTGCATTAGGGCCAACAAGCAACATTAAAAAATTATAACTTATCATACATCAATTGAAAAAATGGTTTAGTTGAACAGAGTGTAGGCTTTGCATAAACTTCAATTTGACTTCTTGTATAACATATAATTAAATTGTGAGATAAACAAAAGCAATTTTATTGCTTGTTAATAAATATTGTACACAAATGACAGGTGTGTAATTTTGTAGTAGCTCTAAATATTTACTTTTTGCACCCCTTCCTTATACTCTGTACATAAGACTTCATCACCACGTTGCTCCATTTCCTCTTTCATTCTTTTGAATGTATCAATGGTTGATTTCTGATAAATATAAAAAAAAAAGAAATTCTACCTTCTAAATTTAGAGAATAAATTAACAAAAGAACAATAATAGGATTGAATGTCGTGTGATCTTACATTTCATCATTAAATGTAAAATAAATTAGTTTTACTTTTAGTATTTTACACCTTCGATATTAATAAAGATTTTCAGTGCTAACATATAGACCAAATAGTTGTGGATTTGCAGAATATCTTAAAAAAACTAACTTCAAAAAATTTCCAAGATGTTCCAGTTTTTTTGGTTCCATATTTGATAGTTGGATGACCAACAAGGTCATCAGCAGAATTGATGGAAACAACCAGTTTTTCAATGGTTAAGAATGCAGCAAGGTTAGCAGTATAAGAAGATATGATTATCAGTGTAAAGAACCACCAGGCTGATCCAATAACTCGACCAGAAAAAGATCTATAGTTCAACATAAACATTTTGACCATGAATAAACAATAGTAATTTTTTAATATCATAAATCATAATAAATTTTTCAACTTATTTTATTATATATTATAATACAATAAAGTTGGAAGAAAATTGTAAGCAATGCACCCAGAAACTGTTATATACCCAAGATTGTAATATTTTCAATAGCTGAAAAAGAAAATGTTGATTTCATAATACATCAATGACCCAAAAAATTAGATCCTACTCTTTATGAGCACAGCATAATAAATCCATTTAACATTTAATTACATTTTTTTTATTCTTCATAAATTGAAATTAGATTTTAATGTTATCAGGCTTTAAATGGATGCATTACTATGTGCTGCAGCAGGTATGCGACCATTTACTGACCCTTCTTGCTATAAACATTACAACACTTTTAAAAAGCATTAAATAATTCTTAATATAATACTTTTTAAATTAACATTTTAATAAATATTTTAACCATCCTAAATAAACAATACAATTATATTTAAATTAGGCTATACCCCCATGTGGTATCTGGAAATTGTATTGTTACTTAAAAAAACAAGTGTTACTTTAATAGATTATTCAATGATTTTCTTTAATGTACCTAACTTTCTGAATTATTTGCATTGTTTTATATCCTACAACATTTTCAAAGACAAGTATACTAGCATTTAATAATGTCCATTTTTTAGAAAATAAAAGCTTTCAAAAATCAAGAAAATAAACACATCTAATGTTTACAGCAAATTCAAAGATATCTTATTGTAAGTATTTTGATTTACATTAAAATTAGATTTGAATACTAGAAACAAATTATCTTATTTAATAAAATAATCTTAGCATATGTATTGCAATAATATTTTAAAAATTTAAAGATTTGAAACATATATTGATTATGTACATCTAGCTTATTAGTTGCCATTTTAAGCATAGAAATTAAACAAATACTAGAAAATGTAAGATTCTAATTGAGCCTATACAGTTTATATTATTAAAAGTATTGTGATTTGTTATCAAGCTGCTACATTTCAAAATGTTTAATTCGTTCCTTAGCTAATTTATATTTTTCTAATACATAAAAATAAAACAATCTACAAAATCACAACATTTAAGCTACAGGTTAAGCTCTGTTTAGCACTTACCAGTTGAATATTTAGTAACTTTTATAATCTAAGTGACTTATCAAAAGCACTTTAAAAAAATCCTTACACAGTAGCATATGCACATTATTCTTCCCTTTAGTTTTGCATGTTATCTTTTAGAAATTATTGCTGATGTACTTAAAATCAATAATATTTAATAAAATAAAAGCATTGTAAATAATTAGATACAAAAATATAAGAATTGTGTATTTTTTATACTTTGCTATTTAAAGAAATATTTATTAGCCATAAACTAAACCACATAGTGTCAAGACATGTTGGAAAGGGTGACCGGAAAGATGTGCTATGGAAAACCAGGGGCGTAGCGCGGGGGGAGCGGACCGCACCGGGGGACACCATTTAAGGGGGGTGACACCAAGGCAAAAAATAGCAAAATATATAGAGAAAAACTTGAAGGGGGGGGGGGGTGCAAATCGAAAGTTTGAGGGGGGGGGGGTGCAAATCGAAAGTTTTAGGGGGAGGGTTGCAAATCGAAAACTTGAAAGTTTGTCCCCGGTAAGGGTCGCTACGTCTCCGGAGATGACACCATTAAGTGCCGCACCGGGTGACACCATTAAGTGCCGACCTCGCTACGCCACTGTGGAAAACTACTGCGCAACGGAAAACTGCACACAAAAAGTGCACAAGGGTATTTTTGTTTTCTTAAATTGAGCATTTATAGACATTGACAAATAATTGTAGTATAATGAAGCACTTTTCCAAGAAACATGAAATATTAATGAGTATTAGTATGATTAGTTTGTTTTTGCACAGTTTTCCATAGCAACATTTACAAAAAACTATGAAATGTATGTTTCAACCAATAAAGTCAGTCAGAAAACGTTATGGATATTTGTTCATTGATTTCATTCATTTTCCCAAAGTAAATAAATAGATTTTTATTGCTTAATTCTTACTGTTATTTATTTTAAGATGAAACTTTTGTTTGTGATAGGAACATCAATCTTAAGCATTGAAATATAATTATATAACAACATAAAACAAGAAGGGTCATTTGTTTCGCTTCATTATGGGTCCAACCTTGGGGATATATCAGAGCCCTGCTGCATTAATGCACCAAGAGAAAACCAGAGTGTGTTTGATATGGAAAACACTGTTGTTGCTGTTCTGTCTGTTGAGTCTTCGGATACATTCCATTCAAATGGGCTGGAAAATTGTATTAAAAATTAAGTGTTAAAGTTATTGATATTTATATTCTTATATATATATATAGGAAAGAATGAACATGGTTAGTGAATAAAACCTAAGGGGTAATATAAACTAATTTCTGTTAAACTCTTCATTATACTTTTACTAACAACTTGATTTCACTTTCTTATTTGTTAAAAATTGTGAATAAACTATAATGACACAGTTAAAAATTTTATGCAATGAAATACATCAAAATTTAAAAAAAGAAAGTTTCTAGTTTTGAATTTTTAAAAAAGAACAAACTTGTTAATTCAAATTTGAATTAAATTAAGTTTTGATATTGTAATTTTTGCCTTTTTGTTAGTCATATTTACTTTCAGTTCAATCTTTTGTATATTAAAAAGAAGCATTAAATGCATCAAGCTAACATAGTTAATTAAAAGAAAACTACTCATATTAGGCATTAAAATGCATGTTTTAAAATTTTAATTAATAAAAATCTCTACAAATTCCAAGTTTGCTATAAAAACAGTGGAGGTTGAATGCCTATTGAAATAAATATTTATTTCAACCTATGTAAACAGCTATTTCTATATTATTTTGTACTAGTGCTAGAAAACATTCGAATATATCTTTCAAGCCTACCTGAATCTTCCAACAAAATAAAGAACAAAACTGACGGTCAAAAACCCAATGGCAATGCAGAGCCAAACTCTGGTATCAAGTGGATCCATGAATGAAAAAACTCCAGGTTTTGTTTTATCTGGTTTTTTAATCATAATTGAGATGCCTGTATCCATGAAAGGTTTAGAAAAATCAACTACCCTCTCTCTGTCTTCTGTTATGGTTAAAGGTGCCACTGCAATATCTCGTTCCTGAATAAGAATTTAATAACAAGAATGTTTGTAAAGTTATTAAAACTGCTAACACTGACAAACTAAGAAGATGCTTTAATTTTAACATTGCAGGCCTACTACTTTTACTTTTTTGACGTTTAGATATAAATACAGGTTGTTTATAGATCTATTTCTTTTATCACGTAAATTTTTAAAAAAGAATGCAGCTCAAAACACAAAGAAGAAAGAGGTTTTCCCCTAAAAATATATTTTTATTTTTATGGATTCATAGTGTGGTGATTTTATAATTGGGGGGGGGGGGGGGGTTATTTACATGTAACAGTAATGAACAACATTATCAACATCAAAATACTGACTTTTATGCAATGGTCTTATTTTGTACCTTATTTATGAGCTGCCCTATTACTCCATTCCATGTTCCATCTGTACTGTTTTTGTCACCATAGTCTTTAGTAACATAAATTGTGTATTCAAAAGGTTCATTGCGTGCTAGTGCTTCAATCAAATCAATGCAATAACCCTCAAGATTGCTGGCAGATCCAACTGGAATGGTACCATCATAAGGCTTCTTGTCCTTGTACATAACAAATGGAGGCTCCTAGTTTTCAAGGAAAAATTGTCTTCATTAGGTTATATTAGTGTGGGTGAAAGTTTGATAAGTTTGTTGTTATGAATGAGGTAGAAAAGATTGAAGATTTGATATGTAGTGAGTTTTCTTTATTCAACATATACATCAAATTAGAGTATATAAACATGAATCATTTATAATTTTTTTGGAACCATACATACGAAAGATTAGACTTGCAACCTATAATAATAGCTTTAAAGTACTTCAAATCAAAACAAATAATTAACAATAAAATTTCCTCAATTTAGAAAAAGTAAGTGATTATGAATATGATTAGACATTTCAAAATGCAAATTTATTTCACAGCAACTATAAAGCAGCTTATAAAAAATTAAGTTAAGGGGCACATCCATGTTTTTGGCAAGCAAGGCAACACATTTATAACACGTTATATAAATAAATAAATAAATAAATATATATATATATATATATATATATATATATATATATATATATATATATATATATATATATATATATAAAACTATTCAATTAAAAAGTTTAATAAATATGCCAGTGGAGGTAATTTAAAAAGAAATTCAACTCACACTAAATATTGCGCATTGATTATTATATTATTTACTTTGTGATAAATTTTTTTCTTACAAAAACATGATTCACTGTTATTATTTGATGATTGTTAGATTCTTGCAACAACTTCTTGCACATTAGCTCATCTCACCACTCTAGAGTGTGAGAATACCTTATTATCTCCCTTTTATTAGGTCAATATTATAATCTATAAATCTATTGTAATGATTAATTAAATATCTAATTAAATTGAAATTCAGATATTTTTTATTTTAACACTGGAGAATAGCATGTATGTATACATTTTTTTTTAAAGCAATAAGTCAAAACATGACCTACTTCTAACCCACGAATGGAATATGTGACCAAAGCATAAATGTTTGAGAAAGATTTTAGAACTTACCACAACTGTAACCACTCTCTGTGTTTTATTTTCAATAGCAATTTCAGGTACAAACGTTTTAAATGAGCCATCTATTAAATCTTTGGACTTCCATGTGGCATGCTGTAATTATTGATTAATGGAAGTTACTTTTTTACACAAACTTTACACAAAATCTTTGGACTTCCATGTGGCATGCTGTAATTATTGATTAATGGAAGTTACTTTTTTACACAAACTTTACACAAAATCTTTTCTATGGAAAATAACTTACAGACGATCATTGAACAACCCACCTTTTTCATTTGTTCTTTGAAACGCAGCTTATAAACATCAACATTGTAATCAGAACGCAATCCTTTTTTCAATTTGACTGGTCCAGAGAGTCCTTGAAACTCTACCTAGAGTGATAAATAGCTAATTTTGTTTACTTAATAACCAAACGTACAATCTCTTGAAGAAATTGTTGAGACCATATTTAAAATGTATAGGAAAAGGCTCTGTTAAAAATAACTGTGTTTTTTGTTTTATTCATTTGTGTGACCATACTTAAATAGATGTTTTATACATTCTGCTAGGATATATTTATGCATTAAATTAACTGATGCATTGTTTAAAATATTGGTCAATAATTTTGTAAAATCAAATGCCAAGAGTTTACATTTTTTTTCAAAAATAAAAGAATCTGCCCAGAGGTCTATACAATCAAATTAAATGATATAGAGCAACAAAAAGCTACTTTTTGGATATCTCAATTTAACTTATTTGCATCATCTAAATAAGTTAAGTCTACAGTGAATAGTCTGTTTCTTGAGATGTAGGCTTATTTGAATATAATTTTGTATTAGGATTCAGTAATTTTCGTTCAGATAAAAATACTTTTAATTGCACTTTTTTCAATTTCAGAATAACATTTCAAAAATTAAAAAAAAACAATATAAATTACCATTAGGTTTATAAAAAATTGTCTTCATCATAGCTTTTAAAATATATGATGAAATGTAAATAAATGCAAAATAAGAGTTTTAGTAATAAGGATTTGAGGCTACTTCTTGTGGCAAAAAGATATTAACAGTTCTTTAACTGAATTTTGTAAAGTATACAGAAATAATTAGATATAAAAATAAATATGACCTTTTTTAAAGCATCCATGATTGTTTGTCCCACGTAAGATGGCTTAGGCTGTTTCATATCACAACTGTCTAGAGCCACATCTCTGGTTACATCAAGTCTTGACATTAAAGCTTGATACAGAGCTCTGACAGCATCCATCATTAAAGCTGACCCAGTCTGAACAAAGTATTGTCATTTGTGTTCAACCCTTTCATTTACACCAGGGGTCTCCAAAATTTTCAGCCCAAGGGCCGCACTAACTATCAAATATAAGTTCGGGGCCATAGTTTCTTCCAGGCATCTGTTCGACTACTCCCCCCCACCCAACAGAATTTAATTTATTTAGAAATATATATATATATATATATATATATATATATATATATATATATATATATATATATATATATATATATATATATATATATATATATATATATATATATATATGCCAAGTTCATTAAAAGATATTGAAACAAGTCTGTTATTAGGAATAGAAGTAGATCTGGGTTAAAAAAAAAATTTTTTTATTCATAAAGTCCCACTTTAAAACTAAATAATGATGACTTGTTATCTGCCTGTTTTTATAGTGCGCACAAGTGTGATCGCTTAATGCTAAATTTCAATGCTAAAGGCATTAGACATTGAATCTTTTTATTAAAACATGTTCGGGATTTAAAATAAAGAAACAATAAGTAATTATAAAAATATTGTTTAGTAGAAAAGTTATACATTTTGAAAGTATGTGCTCAAAATGTCAAGATTTGTAAAATCTAAATTTAAGTTACATTTTGTGACTGAGTGCAAGTGATTAACTTACTATGTTTCAACGCATTCAAATGATCTTAAAATGCAGAACATGTCAATGTTTTCGCTTGCAGAGGGAAAAAACAACTTAGTCCAGAACACAAAAAGGGGTATGGTTTTGTGCCCTGTGACACAGATGATGTTCTGTATACCCATAACATGTTTAGTACACATTTAAGTAGGTCAGGTCTAGTATACATATCGCATGTGTAAACTCAGTGTAGGATGTCAGGGGACGACCTACTGCCTGGGTCAGGGGACGACCTACTGCCTGGGTCAGGGGACGACCTGCTGCCTGGGTCAGGGGACGACCTACTGCCTGGGTCGACCTACTGCCTGGGTCAGGGGACGACCTACTGCCTGGGTCAGGGGACGACCTACTGCCTGGGTCAGGGGACGACCTACTGCCTGGGTCAGGGGACGACCTGCTGCCTGGGTCAGGGGACGACCTACTGCCTGGGTCGACCTACTGCCTGGGTCAGGGGACGAACTACTGCCTGGGTCAGGGGACGACCTACTGCCTGGGTCAGGGGACGACCTACTGCCTGGGTCAGGGGACGACCTACTGTCTGGGTCAGGGGACGACCTACTGCCTGGGTCAGGGGACGACCTACTGCCTGGGCCAGGGGACGACCTACTGCCTGGGTCATGAACTCTTTATTAAGACCATTAAGGACAGACAGTTGCTATTTAATTAAGTCATCTAATTTTGAGTTATACAACTGTTTCTTTAAATAAATACAATTCTCTAAATAATAACAGAACCTTGAGTGGAAAGAGACTTGGAAAATCTTCTTTATGATTCAGCCACAGTTGTTGCCAAGATAGGTATGCCTCGCTCAAGTTATTTACAAACTTGAATGCTGTGATTTCTACACCCCCGTATATAAACTGGGAGAAGAAATCACGATCCAGATTTAAATCCATTGCATCCTGGTTTAAAAGTGAAAAGAGTAGTAAAAAAGAAAATTTTAACCTTCAATATAAAAAAAATAAAAGTAAAAATTTCTAACAAAAATTGTAACAATTGTATCCACTTACTGCCCCTGCCAAAATGTAATGGTATCCTTCTCTGTTCATGCCAACATCTATAATCTGCACATGAAAATTTGTCAAAGTTAATTGCAAGAATAAACAGTACCCTAAAGAGTTTGGTTAGCTGAATAGTTCATCATAAGTCGTAATTTATAACTCTACGACTACATCAATTATTACCAGAGTTGTGTTTTTCTACATGACTTCGTTATTTTCATTTTAAACAATATTAGTTTCAACAGTCAGACAGACGATGAAATTTATTCCATCATTACAGTATCAAACATTGTAAATTGTAGTCAGTGTAAAGCGGTGAAAACTGTCAAAATTCCGTGTAATTTTTGTGCACGATTACAATACTTCCTCTATACTCTGTATACGAGAAAGTAAAAATTACTTTTTTTTGTTGAAGACACAGAGAGCGGTAAATTACTTAATTTTGAAAAATCTGGAAAAAAATATCGTGATGAAACCAATGCTACTGTTAACATGAAACACTTCGGCATCAGTGTTTCTTCCAGACTTTTTTCTCCGGGGGGGCACTTGAAATCTTCGGGGGGGCGGTAAACTTTCTTCGGGGGGGCGGACACTGTTAAAAGTATATATTTTCTATATAAATTATATAAATTTCATTTCGTTCGGGGGGGCGGTAAAAAATTTTCGGGGGGGCTTCGCCCCCCCGAAGAGATGCCTGGAAGAAACTCTGTTCGGCATTACTATGAAAAAATGAAGGATGTTTTCGCTGAGAGTTTGGAGCAATTGAAAACAGATGGCGTTTATAGTAGATCATCTCAACATAAAAACAAATGAGATCAACATTGAGCCATTTGGAATTGATGCTAGTTCGCTTTAAATGCAATTGCTGTATTTAAAAACCAAAGACTTGTGGAACTTAAGAGCAAGTTGCAAGAGTTGGAGGCTAAGAAAAGCATGCAAGTTACACTTTACAAGTACACAGCTCTAAAAGAAATGCCGCGAGTTGAGGAACTATTATATGACAGCATAGAACAGTTTTACAGAATGCTAATGTAAGGTGGAGAAGTTGACATTTGGAATGCTGACGATCTTTAGGTCAACATATTCGTGCTAACAAAAGTTCTCTTACATGAATATAATAAAAAGTAAAGTAAGAAGCCAACAAACAAAAACAAATCTAGAGGCGTGCTTGAAACTGAAAACACGTTATGAGCCAGATTTAAACAAATTTTCATAAGTCATGCAAGGCCAATGCTCCCATTGATGTAACTAATGTAAATATTCAGTTATTATAGTTATATTATTTGATTACTAAGTGTATTATTTTAGCAGAGACAGCTAAAATACTTTAATACGTTTTGTGCGAAACATGTGTAATTTTTATATGAATAAATATTATTTCATATTTATATGAAATAATATTTATTTAAATTATATATACAAATATATATATATATATATATATATATATATATATATATATATATATATATATATATATATATATATATATATATATATATATATATATATTCGGAGCTTCACTTTCTTGTCTAGCTATAAGTATAAACTACCAAACTGGGAAGAAGTGAAAAAAATTCATTTTGTGTTTTTTTTAAAAGACTTTTATTTAAATATTCATCCAACAATACTGAAAAGACAAAAACGATTTGAGAAAAAAAATGAAGTAAATCTAAGTCAGTGTTTCTTCCAGACTTGTTTCTCCGGGGGTGCACTTGAAATTTTCGGGGTGGGGGGGTGGACAACAATTTTCGGGGGGGGGGCGGACACTGTCAAAAGTATATATTTTCTATATAAATTCTATTTCGTTCGGGGGGAGGGGGGCGGTAAGATGCCTGGAAGAAACTCTGATCTAAGTCTGTCGTATTAGATTGATCTGCAGCAGAAGCCCACTTCAGAAACAACTCAAACTAATGATAAATTACCATTACAAATATGGGTCTGATCCCTTAGCATATCTAAAATGGAAAATATGGGCAGACTCATTAGCTCCAATTTAGCACACGATCTTCTTTAAAAAAGCTTTTGTTTGGAATTGGTTAGCTTGTGGCCTTTTAGATGAATAAAAGCTTCCATTTCTACATTTCAAGCTTGCTATATTCGTTTAATCCAGGATTGTCCGACCCGAGGTCTTGCCACGGGCGTGTCATAAATAACTTCAGGTTGATTTTTTTTGCTGGTTAATATTTTAGGGGGGGGGGGGGGGTCTGTCGTCCATACATTACTTGATCTTTTCGGGAGTAGTCTGTTCATTACCTCAGGTTTATGGAGGGGAGGGTTGTCGATACATTTTAGTTAATGGTTATTATTTATAATTTTTAATAACCGACCTTTTTCTTTGAGATTATATTACAACAACAGTGTTTTATTAAACTTGTTAGATTTCCTTCATGAATCAAGTAAAGAAATGGAATTTTTAAAATTATGTCATAATTTATTTTAATCGTATGTTGTGTTAATTTACTATGTATGAAATAGAAAACTTTAATAAAATTATTGTTGTTATTAAATATTGATAACGACAATAAAAGTATTACACAAGGTGAAATAATATAAACAAATTAAAAAAAATCTATAATAACAAGCTTTTAATTGCCCCTGAAAATAAGAACATAAAAGAAACTTGCTTTCTATAATAAAATCTTTGCTCGCTCTCGCTCATGAGATCTCTTACATATTTTAGCCACCAAAGTTCGCTTTGATTTCTTATTTACAGTGCATGTTATTGTACAGGTTTTTTTTGTTTTATTTTCCACTTAGTCATTATTTGGAAACGAAGGTGACTAAAAAAAGCTATGACTTAAAATATGTGCGTTAAATAAAACCCAACTAGAAGCTTGGGATCTATAAAAGAGAGTTATCTACCCTACCTAGTTGGTGGGCAACAAGGCGAAAAATCAGCCAACCGTGACAGTTGACGGTTAGCTGATGGCGTGATTGGTTAATACAAATAATACATCTAGACATTTTAAAGTTAGATTTAATTATTAATGTTCTATCTAATTAGATTTTTAAAAATTGATGTTCATGCATTCTCATCCAAGAAGAATGTATCTGGAGAGTTTAAACAAAAAGTGACGAAATCGCTAGATCAAAAGTTGGTCGAAAATGAGTTAGAAGATGTGCTGTAAACCCAGAATAAAAGCTTGAAAAATAAAATAGAAAACTTCTAACTTGGTCGTTCAATGATGAGGTATATCTTTAATTTGACGTTTAGAGTTATGACCCCTGTCCAGAGGCGTAGCGAAGGGGGGGGGGGGGGCAGGGGGGTACATATGTCCCCGGGCGCCGACCTTAGGGGGCGCCAAAATGGGTTGGAAAAACAAATTAAAATCTCATTTTAGCTGCTTTTTTGCTTTATATTTATAAAAAAATATATGAGGGGGGGGGGTGCAAGTAGAAAGTTTGAGGGGGGGGGGGTGCAAATAGAAAGTATGAGAGGGGGTGGTGCAAATCGAAAACTGAGAGGTTGATCCCGAGGGGGGCGCCAAATTGAAAGTTTGTCCCCGGGCGCCGGGAAGGGTCGCTACGCCTCTTCCCCTGTCACAAGAAACTTGTTACCTGTTCTAGCACCTGCTTGTAAGCAGCAGTTGTTGAAAGGTCAAGGACTATAGCCTTTTCCTCAACTTGTTTGCTGTCCAGGCTACGCAACAATGAGTAGGCTCTGCTGACGTCACGTATACGGAATGCATCGACAATTCGAGGGGTAACATCTTTCATCTGGAAGAACTGGTACATTTTCTGCAGCCGCCAAAGACCTGTCAACATTCAACAGTTGTTTACATCATTGAAATATTTCAAGTAGATGGGGTATATGTCTACAGGCAATGCTTTGGTGCTTTGGTCGTTTGACGTAGGAATGTCACCCAGAGCTTAGCCTGCTGTATTGTTGTTATTAAATATTGATACTATTGACAATAAGTGACGTGCTAGTGAAACAATATAAACAAATACAAAATATTTATAATTGGAAAACTTCTTCTTCTTATTCTTCGTTCTTAATTATTTGTGATGAAGGGGATCGAGATTTATCTGCCAGTGGGTTTGAACTCGTGACTTTGTTCGA
This sequence comes from Physella acuta, assembly GCF_028476545.2. Lineage (NCBI taxonomy): Eukaryota > Metazoa > Mollusca > Gastropoda > Physidae > Physella > Physella acuta. Next base: position 187,732 of record NW_026732310.1, read on the forward strand.
ATATATCAACCATGAGCTTTTTGCCGACTCGATCACGCCTCCAACACAATTAAGCGTTACGTGTCAACTGGTTATGCGCCATTGAGGCCATTGACTCCGATTTCAGCCTGCTTTTCTTTTCGGATTTGCTTCCATAGCCTTTGTCCAACCAAGAACAAACTATAAGGCAGCAGTTGTTTAATTTTGGAGTTGTCTCTCCTAGAAGAGTAGCTGTCCCCAGCTAACGAGCCTCATCTGCCCGAGGGTTCGAACTCGAGACTTTTCGGTTTAGCAACCATGAGCTTTACCGACTCGACAACGCCGAAAACGATATAAATGTTTTTTAATGTTTTATTGTCGCTCCTACTGGGACCAAATGTTTTCCGCAACAGCCCAATAATTTAAAGTATCGATTGCCGTTACTTTCCAAATATTTTCTGTATTCCGCAACAGCCCAATAATTTAAAGTATCGATTGCCGTTACTTTCCAAATATTTTCTGTATTCCGCAACAGCCCAATAATTTAAAGTATCGATTGCCGTTACTTTCCAAATATTTTCTGTATTCCGCAACAGCCCAATAATTTAAAGTATCGATTGCCGTTACTTTCCAAATGTTTTCTGTATTCCACAAGAGCCCAATAATTTAAAGTATCGATTGCCGTTACTTTCCAAATGTTCTAATATAGACTTGAAGACTTGAACCGTATCAACCTTTCGTGAGTTCTCCAGCCTCCATTAGATTTAGGCTACGTTTTTGTAACATTCAAGAGTCTGGATCTTTGCTGCTTTGTCCTTACCGGTTGGATGTGTGCTAGCAATAAAAGGTTTAACAAGTCACATGATCACAAGAGTTATCATGTCTTCTAGCAATAAAAGGTTTAAAAAGTCACATGATCACAAGAGTTACCATGTCTTCTAGCAATAAAAGGTTTAAAAAGTCACATGATCACAAGAGTTATCATGTCTTCTAGCAATAAAAGGTTTAAAAAGTCACATGATCACAAGAGTTATCATTTCTTCTAGCAATAAAAGGTTTAACAAGTCACATGATGACAAGAGTTATCATGTCTTCTAGCAATAAAAGGTTTAAAAATTCACATGATCACAAGAGTTATCTGCTGTACAGCCGGGATCATGCGGTGTTGTCTGGCCTTGTTTAAACAAATCAAGGGAACAATTCAGTGTTGCTTTTCATACATCTATATTATACATCCATATTATACAGATGTATTACCCAGATGTTTATAACTTTCTCAAAAGATTTATCTAATTTCCCAAGCTCTTATAAAAAATAGGCACACAATAATTACATGATTATGGTTGGAATGTAGTGGTTGGAATGGATGGAATGTAGTGGTTGGTTTAGCAACTTACCATCATCACTGTCGTAGACATAAAACAGTCTGTTTTCTCTGAGGGTCAAGTTGGCTACAACTTTCATGACAGCATCAATATAGGGTGGGCAAATACTCAGGTCAAAGTTGGACCCTACCATGGAGCTTGGACGCGACGGTGTGGCTAGAATGTAGGGCATCTGTAGAGCCTGGCAGTAGGTGCGTATTGTGTTAAAGCTGGAGGCTCGACTGGTGCCCACGATCACGTACACCCCATCGTTGACCAGGCCACAAACTGGAAGTAAGACACCAAAAACAATACAGCGAGAGATGCAACACTGAGGACAAACACGGTGTAGATAGCATACAAACTGGAAGTAAGACACAAAACAATACAGCGAGAGATGCGACACTGAGGTTGACCAGGCCACAAACTGGAAGTAAGACACAAAACAATACAGCGAGAGATGCGACACTGAGGTTGACCAGGCCACAAACTGGAAGTAAGACACAAAACAATACAGCGAGAGATGCAACACTGAGGACAAACACGGTGTAGATAACATACAAACTGGAAGTAAGACACAAAACAATACAGCGAGAGATGCAACACTGAGGACAAACACGGTGTAGATAGCATACAAACTGGAAGTAAGACACAAAACAATACAGCGAGAGATGCGACACTGAGGTTGACCAGGCCACAAACTGGAAGTAAGACACAAAACAATACAGCGAGAGATGCGACACTGAGGTTGACCAGGCCACAAACTGGAAGTAAGACATAAAAAAATACAGCGAGAGATGCGACACTGAGGTTGACCAGGCCACAAACTGGAAGTAAGACACAAAACAATACAGCGAGAGATGCGACACTGAGGTTGACCAGGCCACAAACTGGAAGTAAGACACAAAACAATACAGCGAGAGATGCGACACTGAGGTTGACCAGGCCACAAACTGGAAGTAAGACACAAAACAATACAGCGAGAGATGCGACACTGAGGTTGACCAGGCCACAAACTGGAAGTAAGACACAAAACAATACAGCGAGAGATGCGACACTGAGGTTGACCAGGCCACAAACTGGAAGTAAGACATAAAAAAATACAGCGAGAGATGCGACACTGAGGTTGACCAGGCCACAAACTGGAAGTAAGACACAAAACAATACAGCGAGAGATGCGACACTGAGGTTGACCAGGCCACAAACTGGAAGTAAGACACAAAACAATACAGCGAGAGATGCGACACTGAGGTTGACCAGGCCACAAACTGGAAGTAAGACACAAAACAATACAGCGAGAGATGCGACACTGAGGTTGACCAGGCCACAAACTGGAAGTAAGACACAAAACAATACAGCGAGAGATGCGACACTGAGGTTGACCAGGCCACAAACTGGAAGTAAGACATAAAAAAATACAGCGAGAGATGCGACACTGAGGTTGACCAGGCCACAAACTGGAAGTAAGACATAAAAAAATACAGCGAGAGATGCGACACTGAGGTTGACCAGGCCACAAACTGGAAGTAAGACATAAAAAAATACAGCGAGAGATGCGACACTGAGGTTGACCAGGCCACAAACTGGAAGTAAGACACCAAAACAATACAGCGAGAGATGCAACACTGAGGACAAACACGGTGTAGATAGCATACAAACTGGAAGTAAGACACCAAAACAATACAGCGAGAGATGCAACACTGAGGACAAACACGGTGTAGATAGCATACAAACTGGAAGTAAGACACCAAAACAATACAGCGAGAGATGCAACACTGAGGACAAACACGGTGTAGATAACATACAAACTGGAAGTAAGACACCAAAACAATACAGCGAGAGATGCAACACTGAGGACAAACACGGTGTAGATAGCATACAAACTGGAAGTAAGACACAAAAAAACAATACAGCGAGAGATGCAACACTGAGGTTGACCAGGCCACAAACTGGAAGTAAGACATAAAAAACAATACAGCGAGAGATGCAACACTGAGGTTGACCAGGCCACAAACTGGAAGTAAGACATAAAAAAATACAGCGAGAGATGCGACACTGAGGACAAACACGGTGTAGATAACATCTCAAGAGCTGCCACTGTTTCAAACCAAATGGGGGCGTAACTACAGTGCCGCCGGACCCCGCAATGCGGGGGGGGGGGGGGGGGGGGGGGCACGCCGTTTAGGTGCCCACAGCCGACCATAATCAATTTTTTTAGTAAAAAATTTGATTTTCATTCATTTTGACTTGATGGTTGTTTTGTAAAAAGAATACTGTAGCTGCGGTTGGATTATCTTTATTCTATAGACACCATCCCACGCTCTTTGATGTATTAAACAAATGTGAAAGATAGGCAAACGTTTTGACCTTTCTATGACTTATTTCCCTTTTTTAGATAGTCAGATAGTGGTGCTCATTAGCTCATTTTAATAGATTTGTACTAAACAATTAAACTAGCAATTACTTCTCTTAATTATTTTTTTAAACACATACTAAAGAATGGCATAGTATAAAAAGGATATGTATTTAAAATTAATAATATAAATACAAAAAGACATAAAAATAAACATAACACGAGAAACCATTACATGTACAAATCTTTGATATTTCATATTCTTTTGACCATCTCAAGATTTGGAAATGTAATTACAACCGACATAAAATAAAGCAGAGATTTTCAAAACAGACTAATGCACTCACACACATGAGATGTTGTTGTTATTTGTTTTCATTGAAAAAAAACAAAGACTTAAATTTTTTCAAAACCCGATCAGGCCAGAATGGAGTATCCTATGTTCATATATTTTGAATATATATATATATATATATATATATATATATATATATATATATATATATATATATATATATATATATATATATATATATATATATGGGGGGGAATTTTTTTTTGCGGGGTGGCCCTTTTTTTCTAGTTCCGCCACTGCCCACCACCTCAACACTGTAGAGATGTTACGGTCAAAGCCCGAAGTCGGCCAATGCCCGCATTGGCTAAATTATTAGATATGGTGACACCCAAGCCCTGGTCGTTGATTGACTTTAATTACCAGTAACTAAAAATATTCAACTTAACATCTTTTCCTCTGTAAATTTTGCAGTTGGTGTGACCCTTAGGTGATAGCTTTATAATGTGTACAGTTAACAATAAAGATGTTTATATGTAGTAGGTAACTAATACAGTTGGATGTAGCATTCTTTTCTCTATATTTAGCAGGTTAATGTGATTGTGTCTCCTTGCCACGTTTGTCGGGATTTGTAAATTTTTTACTCTAATTTAGCATTAATTGACTGGCAAAATTAATTTTCCAGCTATATACTTTGTACATTTTTTAGCCTTGGTGTCACACCCTAAATGGTGTCACCCGGTGCGGTCCGCACCCCCCCCCCCCCCTACCTCGCGACGCCTCTGCTCTACTCCACCTATTCTGATTGTTTTTTTATTTTGTTTAAAGTTGTTTTTATTTTTACAGTTTAATTTTTTTTTTTTTTTTGAGTTTTGAAAATTAAAATAATTATTATGGAACTGGAGAGCCGCATGCTAACATCAAAAGAGCCGCAGGTTGCCGACCCATGAGATAGACCTATTGCTCTAACCGTCTAACGGTAGAACATGACAAACTATTATCAGTACAAGAAAGTACCAACATAAGTTTCTTATACAGATCATTAATATTCTTGGGAGAGTAGCCCCCATAACACCCCAAAAGAAACAATAGTTTAATGACTTGTTATATTTAATGTTGTTGTTTTTTTAACACTAATGTGATGTTACTTGTTAATTTTTATTTTATTTTGTTAGCTTATTTAAAATAAAAGTATACAGTAAAACAGACACACAGACACGCTAACATGTACATTCGTACATGTAACTCGTTCATGCTTATATTATACATATATAGGACTGGTAATTGCTTATATCATACATATATCGGACTAGTTCTTGCTTATATCATACATATATCAGACTGGTTCTTGCTTATATCATACATATATAGGACTAGTTCTTGCTTATATCATACATATATCGGACTAGTTCTTGCTTATATCATACATATATAGGACTGGTTCTTGCTTATATCATACATATATAGGACTAGTTCTTGCTTATATCATACATATATCGGACTAGTTCTTGCTTATATCATACATATATAGGACTAGTTCTAGTTTATATCATACATATATAGGACTAGTTCTTGCTTATATCATACATATATAGGACTAGTTCTTGCTTATATCATACATATATAGGACTGGTTCTTGCTTATATCATACATATATAGGACTAGTTCTTGCTTATATCATACATATATCGGACTAGTTCTTGCTTATATCATACATATATAGGACTAGTTCTAGCTTATATCATACATATATAGGACTAGTTCTTGCTTATATCATACATATATAGGACTAGTTCTTGCTTATATCATACATATATAGGACTAGTTCTTGCTTATATCGTACATATATAGGACTAGTTCTTGCTTATATCATACATATATAGGACTAGTTCTTGCTTATATCATACATATATAGGACTAGTTCTTGCTTATATCATACATATATAGGACTAGTTCTTGCTTATATCATACATATATAGGACTAGTTCTTGCTTATATCATACATACATACATAGGACTAGTTCTTGTTTATAATGCACAAGCATTTAAAAGAGCACTCACATATCTGTACCGGCCATGTATTAAAATTCTTCTTTTACTCGCACGAAAACAGACACAACATACTAAAACAGTTTAAACGTTGTAAACAGAACTATAATACAAGTGAGTGTTACAGAAATGGTCACTTGACAATGACGGAATTAGAATGGTCACATGATTATGCTGGAATTAGAATGGTCACATGACTATGCTGAAATTAGAATGGTCACATGACTATGCTGAAATTAGAATGGTCACATGACTATGCTGGAATTAGAATGGTCACATGACTATGATGGAATTAGAATGGTCACATGACTATGCTGAAATTAGAATGGTCACATGACTATGCTGGAATTGGAATGGTCACATGACTATGCTGAAATTAGAATGGTCACATGACTATGCTGGAATTAGAATGGTCACATGACTATGATGGAATTAGAACGGTCACATGACTATGCTGGAATTAGAATGGTCACATGACTATGCTGGAATTAGAATGGTCGCATGACTATGATGGAATTAGAATGGTCATATGACTATGGGATTAAAAGGGTCACTTACTCGCTCCCCCGAGCTTGTAGTTGTCGCTCATCACCGTTTTGTTACGAATCGTGTGGAGGTGGACGTTCTCTTTACCTGCTCGGTCTTCGCGCAGCAAATTTCCGTTCAAGACAAACGTGGCGAAATTAAAGGCTTGTTCATACTCTCGGTCTGTGATGTCCATGTTGTCTTGTAAAATTAAGCCTGGGGAGGAATAAGAAAGTTACAGCTGATCATTCAGTAACATTATGGGCATGGGACGAAATAGGAGGAAGTGAACTCAACCAGTTTCAGTGATGTGGAAAATAAAAGGCTAATGCAGTCCACTTCCTGTCCTTAGCGTTTACTTTGCTATGCGTGAGCCAGGTACCCAGTACAGCTGGGTGGATTTAAAGACACTCTACGGACCAGAGCCCGTGATCCGAACCCAAGACTTTCGGGATGTCAAACGTGCGTTCTGCCGCTTGGCCAACAATTGTAAATAGTAAAAACAATTTTTAAAAACGTGCGGAAAATGATGGCTCTATAAAGTCAATTAAAAACATAATGCTTCAAATAAATTCGTCTTTATTAATCCACTGTTCTTTTCTTGTCCTATCGTTTTTCGGACACTAACCTTGAGTAATATTTATCAAACAATGCAATGACATGCCACGATCTAACATTTTTACTTGGCATGGGTTGGTCTAGTGACTCCAGCATGGGTTGGTCTAGTACAGCATGGGTTGGTCTAGTGCCGCATGGGTTGGTCTAGTACAGCATGGGTTGGTCTAGTGACTCCAGCATGGGTTGGTCTAGTACAGCATGGGTTGGTCTAGTGCCGCATGGGTTGGTCTAGTGACTCCAGCATGGGTTGGTCTAGTACAGCATGGGTTGGTCTAGTGCCGCATGGGTTGGTCTAGTACAGCATGAGTTGGTCTAGTGCAGCATGGGTTGGTCTAGTGACTCCAGCATGGGTTGGTCTAGTACAGCATGGGTTGGTCTAGTGCCGCATGGGTTGGTCTAGTACAGCATGGGTTGGTCTAGTGACTCCAGCATGGGTTGGTCTAGTGCCGCATGGGTTGGTCTAGTACTGCATGGGTTGGTCTAGTAACTCCAGCATGGGTTGGTCTAGTAACTCCAGCATGGGTTGGTCTAGTGCAGCATGGGTTGGTCTAGTGACTCCAGAATGGGTTGGTCTAGTGACTCCAGCATGGGTTGGTCTAGTACTGCATGGGTTGGTCTAGTACAACATGGGTTGGTCTAGTGACTCCAGCATGGGTTGGTCTAGTGCAGCATGGGTTGGTCTAGTGACTCCAGCATGGGTTGGTCTAGTAACTCCACCATGGGTTGGTTAGTGCAGCATGGGTTGGTCTAGTACTGCATGGGTTGGTCTAGAGACTCCAGCATGGGTTGGTCTAGTACTGCATGGGTTGGTCTAGTGACTCCAGCATGGGTTGGTCTAGTGCAGCATGGGTTTGTCTAGTGACTCCAGCATGGGTTGGTCTAGTGACTCCAGCATGGGTTGGTCTAGTGCAGCATGGGTTGGTCTAGTGACTCCAGCATGGGTTGGTCTAGTGATTCCAGCATGGGTTGGTCTAGTACTGCATGGGTTGGTCTAGTGACTTCAGCATGGGTTGGTCTAGTGCAGCATGGGTTGGTCTAGTGCCGCATGGGTTGGTCTAGTGACTCCAGCATGGGTTGGTCTAGTGCCGCATGGGTTGGTCTAGTGCAGCATGGGTTTGTCTAGTGACTCCAGCATGGGTTGGTCTAGTGACTCCAGCATGGGTTGGTCTAGTGCCGCATGGGTTGGTCTAGTGACTCCAGCAAGGGTTGGTCTAGTGCAGCATGGGTTGGTCTAGTGACTCCAGCATGGGTTGGTCTAGTGCAGCATGGGTTGGTCTAGTGACTCCAGCATGGGTTGGTCTAGTAACTCCAGCATGGGTTGGTCTAGTGCCGCATGGGTTGGTCTAGTGCAGCATGGGTTGGTCTAGTGACTCCAGCATGGGTTGGTCTAGTGACTCCAGCATGGGTTGGTCTAGTGATTCCAGCATGGGTTGTTCAAGTACAACATGGGTTGGTCTAGTGCAGCATGGATTGGTCTAGTGACTCCAGCATGGGTTGGTCTAGTGATTCCAGCATGGGTTGGTCTAGTACTGCATGGGTTGGTCTAGTGCCGCATGGGTTGGTCTAGTGACTCCAGCATGAGTTGGTCTAGTGACTCCAGCATGAGTTGGTCTAGTGCCGCATGGGTTGGTCTAGTGCAGCATGGGTTGGTCTAGTGACTCCAGCATGGGTTGGTCTAGTGACTCCAGCATGGGTTGGTCTAGTACAGCATGGGTTGGTCTAGTAACTCCAGCATGGGTTGGTCTAGTGCCGCATGGGTTGGTCTAGTGCAGCATGGGTTGGTCTAGTGACTCCAGCATGAGTTGGTCTAGTGACTCCAGCATGGGTTGGTCTAGTGCAGCATGGGTTGGTCTAGTGCAGCATGGGTTGGTCTAGTAACTCCAGCATGGGTTGGTCTAGTGCCGCATGGGTTGGTCTAGTGCAGCATGGGTTGGTCTAGTGACTCCAGCATGAGTTGGTCTAGTGACTCCAGCATGGGTTGGTCTAGTGCAGCATGGGTTGGTCTAGTGCCGCATGGGTTGGTCTAGTGACTCCAGCATGGGTTGATCTAGTGCCGCATGGGTTGGTCTAGTGCAGCATGGGTTTGTCTAGTGACTCCAGCATGGGTTGGTCTAGTGACTCCAGCATGGGTTGGTCTAGTGCCGCATGGGTTGGTCTAGTGACTCCAGCAAGGGTTGGTCTAGTGCAGCATGGGTTGGTCTAGTGACTCCAGCATGGGTTGGTCTAGTGCAGCATGGGTTGGTCTAGTGACTCCAGCATGGGTTGGTCTAGTAACTCCAGCATGGGTTGGTCTAGTGCCGCATGGGTTGGTCTAGTGCAGCATGGGTTGGTCTAGTGACTCCAGCATGGGTTGGTCTAGTGACTCCAGCATGGGTTGGTCTAGTGCCGCATGGGTTGGTCTAGTGACTTCAGCATGGGTTGGTCTAGTAACTCCAGCATGGGTTGGTCTAGTACAGCATGGGTTGGTCTAGTGCAGCATGGATTGGTCTAGTGACTCCAGCATGGGTTGGTCTAGTGATTCCAGCATGGGTTGGTCTAGTACTGCATGGGTTGGTCTAGTGACTTCAGCATGGGTTGGTCTAGTGCCGCATGGGTTGGTCTAGTGCAGCATGGGTTGGTCTAGTGACTTCAGCATGGGTTGGTCTAGTGCAGCATGGGTTGGTCTAGTGACTCCAGCATGGGTTGGTCTAGTGACTCCAGCATGGGTTGGTCTAGTGCAGCATGGGTTGGTCTAGTGCAGCATGGGTTGGTCTAGTGACTCCAGCATGGGTTGGTCTAGTGACTCCAGCATGGGTTGGTCTAGTGATTCCAGCATGGGTTGGTCTAGTACTGCATGGGTTGGTCTAGTGACTTCAGCATGGGTTGGTCTAGTGCCGCATGGGTTGGTCTAGTGCAGCATGGGTTGGTCTAGTGACTCCAGCATGAGTTGGTCTAGTGACTCCAGCATGGGTTGGTCTAGTGACTCCAGCATGAGTTGGTCTAGTACAACATGGGTTGGTCTAGTGACTCCAGCATGAGTTGGTCTAGTACAGCATGGGTTGGTCTAGTGACTCCAGCATGGGTTGGTCTAGTGACTCCAGCATGAGTTGGTCTAGTACAACATGGGTTGGTCTAGTGACTCCAGCATGAGTTGGTCTAGTACAACATGGGTTGGTCTAGTGACTCCAGCATGAGTTGGTCTAGTGACTCCAGCATGGGTTGGTCTAGTGCCGCATGGGTTGGTCTAGTGACTCCAGCATGAGTTGGTCTAGTGCCGCATGGGTTGGTCTAGTGCAGCATGGGTTGGTCTAGTGACTCCAGCATGGGTTGGTCTAGTGACTCCAGCATGGGTTGGTCTAGTACAGCATGGGTTGGTCTAGTAACTCCAGCATGGGTTGGTCTAGTGCCGCATGGGTTGGTCTAGTGCAGCATGGGTTGGTCTAGTGACTCTTGCATGAGTTGGTCTAGTGACTCCAGCATGGGTTGGTCTAGTGATTCCAGCATGGGTTGGTCTAGTACTGCATGGGTTGGTCTAGTGACTCCAGCATCGGTTGGTCTAGTGCCGCATGGGTTGGTCTAGTGCAGCATGGGTTGGTCTAGTGACTCCAGCATGGGTTGGTCTAGTGACTCCAGCATGGGTTGGTCTAGTGCCGCATGGGTTGGTCTAGTGCAGCATGGGTTGGTCTAGTGACTCCAGCATGGGTTGGTCTAGTGACTCCAGCATGAGTTGGTCTAGTGACTCCAGCATGGGTTGGTCTAGTACAGCATGGGTTGGTCTAGTGCAAAATGGGTTGGTCTAGTGACTCCAGCATAGGTTGGTCTAGTGACTCTATTATGAGTTGGTCTAGTACAGCATGGGTTGGTATAGTAAGTCTTAAATGGGTTGGTCTTGAAACACGATAAATGTACGCATTAAGATATGTATTTTGATAAACAATAGCTTTGTAACCAATGTTGTATGGGCTTTACATTAATAGGGTTTGTGTATGGATTTTAACATGAAAATTTCTGGAAATAGAATACACAACCGCTTGATTACTTGATAACATTAGAGATATTATACACAACCGCTTGATTATTTAATTAAATTAGAGTTAATTTACACAACTCTTTGATTATTTGATTACATTAGAGATATTATACACAACCGCTTGATTATTTAATTAAATTAGGGATAATTTACACAAACCTTTGATTATTTGATTACCTAGAGATAATATACATAACCCTTTGATTATTTAATTAAATTAGAGATAATTTACACAACCCTTTGATTATCTGATGTAGTTCCGTATTGCTCCAGACTGACGGATGGTAACTACTTTCTAAAAGCCCGTATCTTGTAGATCTTAGTTGTTGATTCGGCACCAGGGAAAATATCAAGAGAGGCTACCGGGCGCCCCAGTGTCTGTGGAACAGCTCAAGTCTCCCAGACCTAACATCGGTCTCTTTATGCCAATTACGGTAGTGCTCTTGCGGTTAAATCGTTGAAATAAATTCCTCTTTTTTAAAATGCTGGTAAAATAAATCTAATAATTAAATCTATTTCTAAAGCATAGACAGTCAATAAAATGGTACGCAATTGCATTTGAATCTACAAATATTTTCTTCAAACGGCGACGGCTGCCGAGCCGAAATGTTCGAAAAGTAGAATCGTCAGTCAACCAGTGCGTGCATTAATAAACGCAGCATTTTTTAAATTTATGTAACACGATCTTGACTGGCTACAACACTTTCACTGGCTACAGCATTTATTTTACTGAGGTTACAACTTTACTGGCTACAGCATTTATTTTTTACTGAGGTTACAACTTTACTGGCTACAGCATTTATTTTTTACTGAGGTTACAACTTTACTGGCTACAGCATTTATTTTTTACTGAGGTTACAACTTTACTGGCTACAGCATTTATTTTTTACTGAGGTTACAACTTTACTGGCTACAGCATTTATTTTTTACTGAGGTTACAACACCTTCACTTACGACAGCATTTATTTTACTGAAGTTACACGATCTTACTGTACCATTGTAAGTGAACAAAATCATTAGCTACTGTATTAATGTACCATTTTCAGTATACAATATCACTAGCTCATATGTTAATGTACCTTTGTCACTGAACAATATCACTATCTCATATGTTAATGTACCATTGTCAGTATACAATATCACTAGCTCCTGTGTTAATGTACCATTGTTACTGAACAATATCACTAGCTCATATTTTAATGTACCATTGTCAGTATACAATATCACTAGCTCCTGTGTTAATGTACCATTGTTACTGAACAATATCACTAGCTCATATGTTAATGTACCATTGTCAGTATACAATATCACTAGCTCCTGTGTTAATGTACCATTGTTACTGAACAATATCACTAGCTCATATGTTAATGTACCTTTGTCACTGAACAATATCACTAGCTCATGTGTTAATGTACCATTGTTACTGAACAATATCACTAGCTCATATGTTAATGTACCATTGTTACTGAACAATATCACTAGCTCATATGTTAATGTACCATTGTCAGTATACAATATCACTAGCTCATATGTTAATGTACCATTGTTACTGAACAATATCACTAGCTCATATGTTAATGTACCATTGTCAGTATACAATATCACTAGCTCATGTGTTAATGTACCTTTGTCACTGAACAATATCACTAGCTCATATGTTAATGTACCATTGTTACTGAACAATATCACTAGCTCATATGTTAATGTACCATTGTCAGTATACAATATCACTAGCTCCTGTGTTAATGTACCATTGTTACTGAACAATATCACTAGCTCATATGTTAATGTACCTTTGTCACTGAACAATATCACTAGCTCATATGTTAATGAACCATTGTCAATGAACAATCTCACTAGCTCATGTGTTAATGTACCATATAAATGCTCTTCTAAAGATAAGAGAACTATGTTATATAAGACAGATTTTGGTTTAGTATTTTAATACATTTCTACTATTCAGAATGGGTTGATGGATAAACTAACAAAACATTCGTAAAAAAAACCGCATTAACATAGGAGCTAGAGGTATTATTTGTCCAACGATAAAAGAATTACGAATTGTTACAGAACTAGGAAATAACGAATTATGAATTGTTACTGAATTAGGAAATACAGAATTATGAATTATTACAGAATTGGGAAATCAAGTTTTTCATTTGTTGCGTGTTTATTATTTAAAAAAAAAATTAAAATTAAAATTATGTAGAAGATATATACTTTAATCAGTGATTACCCCTCCCCACCTTTCCCCCCCCCCCCCTTGAAATTTCAAGTCTGAAACAAAAACCTGGTGTTTTTTATTTGGCTGGTATGGTGGATTGTGGCATTGCATGCGTGTAACAATGAACTTGCAGCATTGGATGCGTGATTTTAAATATCTTGGCTATAAAATGGATGACAGCAGAGAATTATAATGATATTTGTTCAGGAGTTCAATCTATGCTTACGATTCATATCTCATTTTGACTGAAGCTGTTTTTAACACAAGGGACACGGCTAGATTTTTCTTGCAGTGAATAACCAAACATTGAGTTTTTATTCATGCTGTACAGTGTTTCTTCTAGAATTTTTTCTCCGGGGGGGGGGGGGGGGGACTTGCAATTTTTTTGGGGGGGGGGGGGGCGGACTAATTTTTCCGGAGGGGGGGGGGGTGGTCACTGTTAAAAGTATATATTTTCTATATTAATTCCATTTCGTTCGGGGGACTTTCTTCGGGGTGGGGGGGGGGGGCTGGAAGAAACTCTGATGTTGTAATATTCATCAAACCTTAAATATTTAGTTGTGTTGTAAGATACACCATACATTTCGTTGTGTTGTAATATACACCATACACAAAACATTTACTAGTGTAGTACAAAACACTTAGCTTTTATTTGAATGCTAATTTTTAGCGCAATTTCCATTCTGGAGAATTGCGTTTATTAACCCGTCATTTCTGGATGGATGAATGGATGGATGAATGTGTGTCCACAGCTTTAAGTCGTATCTCCTCCTCAACGAAGCAATATCGATGACCAGTTCCAAAAGCAATTATGTTAAGCAAGTTACGAGGATGAACATAGGCCATAAAAATTCCGGGTTTCTTTCATGGATTTCCCGGAAAAGCCTAAAAAAAACTCGAAAAAAAGCAGTTTTTTGGCCCATATCTCGGCAACCAGACCACTTAGCGATTTGAAACATGTACCAATCGATTTCTGCCATAATTTAGAACAATATTGCCGAAGAAAGTTTTCAAAAATATCCTTTTGTTCGGTCACAAAATATTTTTTGAATTAATTACAATTTGGACCGAATTAGTAGGCATTTTTATCCAACCACACCACACGCGTCATCACGTTCAATAGCTGCGCCATCACGTTCAATGGCGGCGTCATCACGTTCAGTAGCAAGGCGCGCAATGGTTTTTAGTCATGTAACTCTATTGTAAATAAAACATGTATTTTAACCAATGGTTTTACTAACCCTGCTCTTGATTGACGCTACGACAGAGCTATTTTTAGATAACATAAGGAAATTGCGCTTAAATGTCACTTGACTTTTTAATTAACTTGTTTTTATTTAAAAATGTGCTTCCTCATTTATCGTTAATAAATAATCTAATATATAAAGCTCAGTTCTGTAACGTGTGGCAAAAAAAAGTTTGTCGTTGACAGTTCTACGGATTTAAGTGTTAGATTTTTTATCGTGCTCAAAGTCTAAATTTACGAGTCGAAAAATTACCATTGAAAGTCTTTAAAAACAATTTTCATTCTATTTACTTAGAAGAATAATTTTCAATTATGAACACGACATAAAATTTTTAAAAAGTGCATCGACGTTTATAAAATTTCTAAAATTGTGTCGGAAATGTATTGACTGCAAAGCTACTTCCCTTTAATGAAAAATAAATCCTTAAGAAGAGAGAATTAACATTTTATTACTTTGTTTTTGGTGTTAAGAAAAAAAAAATAATTACACAATTAGCGGGGATTGATTAAGTGCAATGTCGTTAGGTATTTTTAACACTGCCTTTTATTTATTCTATACACTGAACATACTGTTCAATAATTATTATTTTTTTTTTAAAATCAATAACATTTAATAAGCCAGGTCCTACAAATCATATACGTTTATTTCTTTCCATTTACGGATAAGCTTGGAGTATTATCATTTTTGTTCACTAAATTGAAACAGGCGCGTCCGCCGGCGCCCCTGCACGGTTTGATTTGGCACCCTGGGCTATCATGTGAGCGCTATGCTGCATAATTTTGTTTTAAACAGTGCTATAGACTATGGATAAGAAAGGTTACTATAGTCTTTAAGTGAATCAAATCCGGGCGTCCTCCGGCACCCCGACAGGGTGCTATTTGGCGCCCCGGGCCTTCCGGTGTACGCTATGGTATCTACGTTCGCGTGAGTTCAAAAGACTATAAATAAGTTATGCACTATAGGCGTTTACTAAGTTCAATCAGGCGGTGACGTCATGGTGCGTCCTCTGGCGCCCAGACAGGGTGCTATTTGGGGTCCCGGGCCTCCCGTGTTCGGTTTCGCGCCTACGTTCATTAAAGTGAGTGCAAAAGACTATGAATAAGTTGGGGTACTATAGTCGTTTATTAAGTTGAAGTAGGCGATTCAGCCCCGTGAGCACTTTGCGTTTATATTCGCGTTAGTGTTTTCTTTGTGTTTAGGTTGGGTTTGCGTTAGTGGTTGCGTTTTGATTTGGTTCGTTTTTGTTCTTTCTTTTTTCGTTTTCGTTTGTGTTTTATTTTCATTGGGTTTGTGTTTGTATTTGTGTTTGAGGTTGGTTTTGCGTTTGGATTTGGTTTGTTTTCGTTTGTTTTTTCTTTTGTGTTTTTTTTCTTTGGGTTTGTGTTTGGTTTTGCGTTTGTATTTGGTTTGTTTTCGTTTGCTTTTTCGTTTGTTTTTTTCTTTGGGTTTGTGTTTGTGGTTGGTTTTGTGTTTGGATTTGGTTTGTTTTCGTTTGCTTTTTTCTTTGTGTTCGTATTGGTGTTTGTGGTTGTGGTTGGTTTGTTGTAAGTTTTTGTATTCGTTTGTATTTGTAATTGTGTTAGCGTTATGTTTGCGTTTTGTTGTTTTGGTTTTAGTTGGTTGTGGTTTGGGTGGGCAATGCCGGGTTTATGATGATTACTAAACACACAGGTGATGGTCTTTAACAGAAGGGTTTTTCACAGAAGCCAGAGCAGGGCCTGGCCGGGACGGCTAGTATTCTTATATTTTTTAACCAATCAATTATCCGGGAAATAGAAAAAAGCTGGTTTTGAGAGATGTTTAGTGAGTGAGTGATGAATACTTGTTACTGGGACATAGGATAGCTAGTTCTAGCAGGAATTCGTATAACAACAACATCATTTTCCGCCCGCCAGGCTACATTAAATTAAAGGCTGCTTTATAAAGATGTCGTTGAATCATTTCTTCATTATTTGTTAGCTTACAACGAATCATGTCCTAAGTTTATTTTTGTGGTGTCATTTATCCAACTTTAAAAACTACCATTAATTGAACCTCTAAAATAATCTGAACATATTCCCTTAAATACTGAACTGAGTTTATACTGAAACGTATTGTTTACAGCGCCCACCTGTTGCTCCTGTAGTCCTCTCAACAAAAATAAATAAAAAGTATCTGAATAAATCACACAATACATGGGTAGTATTCCTAATGAGCAACGAATAGCCAATGCTATTTTAAAAAGATTTAAAAAATTCATAAAAAACGTTTTAATAACAAGCTTTTATGTAATGATGCACTAAAAAGTAGAAAATAAATTATAGACTACTATTTAAATAACTATAAAGAAAAGCGTGGGTGTCTTCCTTAACATTAGTAAAGGTATCCAATAGATACTAAAGTGACCCACGCTTTTCTTTATAGTTATTTAAATAGTAGTCTATAATTTATTTTCTACTTTTTAGTGCATCATTACATAAAAGCTTGTTATTAAAACGTTTTTTATGAATTTTTACTTTCTCGTATATACGAAGTATAGAGAAAGTCTTGTAATCGTGCAAAAAAAAAAATCGAGATTTTTGCAAATCTCGACGTTTTACATCTCACTGATACGGAAAAACATAATTTTGCAATCTTGTCCGTATGTCTGTGTGTCTGTGTGTGTGTGTGTGTGTGTGTGTGTCCGTGTGTAAACACGATAACTTGAGTACCGTTACAGCTAGGTTGATGAAATTTCATATACAAGTATTTTATCAAAATCGTAGATCCCTATCAACTTTTGAGCGATTTCGGATAACCGGAAGTGGTACTTTTTCTACTTTGAATTTTTCAAAAGCCTATAACTTGAGTACTATTTCAGATAGATAAATGAAATTTGATATGTAAGTAAAAGATCTAATTCTCTACCTACTGTCAAATTTTGAGAATTTTTCGTTGACCGGAAGTACTTATTTACGCTACTTCCGATTTCTCAAAAAACTAATGTAAATTTTAAAAGTACTAATAATATTGCGCACTATTATGCGCTTTTTTATTCGCGTTCACTTGGTGTGCAATTAATTTGTCTACGAGATTTTATTCTATTTTTAAAACTTTAAGTATTTAAAATGGATTAAAAATCATGTCTATAGCCCGAGTTCCCATCCCTTGTTATTTTATATAAGAATATTCGAGAAAGTTTAGGGGAGAACACTCCCGGTTTATTTTTCAGTACTTTACATGTTTTATTTACAATAGAGTTACATGACTAAAAACCATTGCGCGCCTACTGAACATCACGTTCAGTAGGCGCGCAATGGTTTTTGAACGCAGCCATTACGTGATGGCGCAGCTATTGAAGGTGATGACGCGTGTGGTGTGGTTGGCTAGACATGCCTACTAATTCGGTCCAAATTTTTATTAATTCATAAAAAATTAATTAGGCATCCAATTAAGTCAAATTTAGTTTCAGATTGCATTGTCTTCATGTCTTGACCCACGTGCCAACTGTGAATCGTATCGGTCAAGTAGAACTGTCCGAATTTTCACTCCTGCGTTTCCGTCTAGACAGACAGACTGACGAGGAAGTGAGTTAAATAAAAGCTTTTAATAAAAATATTTTTTATTTTGCACTATTTCGCAGTTAATATACCAAGTTACAACTAGGCATTACCATTTTTAAAAGATAAAAAACATTTTTTTATTTTAATAAACCGGGAGTGATCTCCCCTAAACTTTCTCGAATATTCTAATATAACACTACGTGGGATGGCAACTCGGAATATAGACATGATTTTAGTATACTTAAACTTTTAAAAATAGAATAAAATCTAGTCGAAAAAAGAATTGCGCACCAAGCGAACGTCAAATAAAGATGTTCATAATAGTGCGCAATATTATTAGTACTTTAAAAATTTACATGCGTTTTTTGAGAAATCGGAAAATAGCGTAAATTAGTACTTCCGGTCAACGAAAATTACTCAAAATTTGACAGAAGGTAGAGATATAGATCTTTTACTTACATGTGAAATTTCATTTATCTATCTGAAATAGTACTCAAGTTATAGGCTTTTGAAAAATTCAAAGTAGAAAAAGTACCACTTCCGGTTATCGGAAATCACTCAAAAGTTGACCAGGATTTACGATTTTGATAAAATACCTATATATGAAACATCAACCTAGTTGTAACGGTACTCAAGTTATCGTGTTTACGCACACAGACAGACAGACAGACACACACACAGACATACGGACACGATTGCAAAATTATGTTTTTCCGTATCTGTGAGGTGTAAAACATCGAGATTTGTAAAAATCTCGCTTTTTTTATGCACGATTACAAGACTTTCTCTATACTTCTAATATATGAGAAAGTAAAAAGATTCATTGAAAAAAGCATTACTTTTACGCTGCTCACTTAAAAAAACAAAGCAATTTATCAGTAGCGTAGCCACGATTGAGATGTGTGTATGAGGAAGGGGGAGGGGAAGGAGAGGGGGATAACAGACAAATGCTGATGGTAGAGTGGAAGAAGCGTCTTGCAACAAATCAAGGAGCCACATCTAAACAAGCTAACAACTTTTTGCAATAAACCAAAGAGCCACATCTCAACAAGCTAACAACTTTTTGTTTTTACAACAAATCAAGGAGCCACATCTCAACAAGCTAACAACATTTTGTTTTTACAACAAATCAAGGAGCCACATCTCAACAAGCTAACAACTTTTTGTTTTTGCAACAAATCAAGGAGCCACATCTCAACAAGCTAACAACATTTTGTTTTTACAACAAATCAAGGAGCCACATCTCAACAAGCTAACAACATTTTGCAACTAATCAAGGAGCCACATCTCAACAAGCTAACAACTTTTGGTTTTTACAACAACTCATGGAGCCACATCTCAACAAGCTAATAACTTTTTGCAACAAATCAAGTAGCCACATCTTAACAAGCTAACGGCTTTTTGTTTTTGCAACTAATCAAAGAGCCATCTCAACAAGCTAACAACTTTTTGCAATAAATCTATGAGCCACATCTAAACAAGCTAATAACTTTTTGCAACTAATCAAGTAGCCACATCTCAACAAGCTAACGGCTTTTTGTTTTTGCAACTAATCAAAGAGCCATCTCAACAAGCTAACAACTTTTTGAAATAAATCTATGAGCCACATCTCAACAAGCTAACAACTTTTTGCAACAAATCAAGTAGCCACATCTCAACAAGCTAACGGCTTTTTGTTTTTGCAACTAACCAAGGAGCCCCATCCCAACTAGCTAACAGCTTTTTGCAACTAACCAAGGAGCCCCATCTCAACAAGCTAACAACTTTTTGTTTTTGCAACTAATCAAGGAGCCACATCTCAACAAGCTAACAACTTTTTGTTTTTGCAACAAATCAATGAGCCACATCTCAACAAGCTAACAACTTTTTGTTTTTGCAACTAATCAAGGAGCCACATCTCAACAAGCTAACAACTTTTTGCTTTTACAACAAATCAAGGAGCCACATCCCAACAAGCTAACAACTTTTTGTTTTTACAATAAATCAAGGAGCCACATCCCAACAAGCTAACAGCTTTTTGCAACTAATGGTAGGTATCTAAGTAAGTATCTAGTACCAATACTTTCATAGACTCGTTGCTGAAAACAGTTTAGCACGGCGCGCACACACTACACATTTTAGCTTCTCTATTCCATTGCTGGTAAGTTTATTCAGTAATTAGGGCAACATTTGTATAGCGAAAACGGCATCTGTGTTTTATTATAAAACGATAGCACATGCAAGCGTACTTATCATATTTTATTTACAATCTACCGCATTATATGAAATCAAAGTATTTGTAAACAATGAGATGTATGATAGCAGGTATGATAAGTCAACACACGGACATGATGTGAACACACGGACATAATGTGAACACACGGACATAATGTGAACACACGGACATGATGTGAACACACGGACATGTGATCACACGGACATGATGTGAACACACGGACATGATGTGAACACACGGACATGATGTGAACACACGGACATGATGTGAACACACGGACATGATGTGAACACACGGACATGTGAACACATTGACATGATGTGAACACACGGACATGATGTGAACACACGGACATGATGTGAACACACGGACATGTGAACACATTGACATGATGTGAACACACGGACATGATGTGAACACACGGACATGTGAACACACGGACATGATGTGAACACACGGACATGATGTGAACACACGGACATGTGAACACATTGACATGATGTGAACACACGGACATGATGTGAACACACGGACATGTGAACACACGGACATGATGTGAACACACGGACATGTGAACACATTGACATGATGTGAACACACGGACATGATGTGAACACACGGACATGTGAACACACGGACATGTGAACACACGGACATGTGAACACACGGACATGTGAACACACGGACATGTGAACACACGGACATGTGAACACACGGACATGTGAACACACGGACATGTGAACACACGGACATGTGAACACACGGACATGTGAACACACGGACATGTGAACACACGGACATGTGAACACACGGACATGTGAACACATTGACATGATGTGAACACACGGACATGTGAACACACGGACATGTGAACACACGGACATGTGAACACACGGACATGTGAACACACGGACATGTGAACACACGGACATGTGAACACACGGACATGTGAACACACGGACATGTGAACACACGGACATGTGAACACACGGACATGATGTGAACACACGGACATGTGATCACACGGACATGTGAACACACGGACATGTGAACACACGGACATGTGAACACACGGACATGTGAACACACGGACATGAGAACACACGGACATGTGAACACACGGACATGTGAACACACGGACATGTGAACACACGGACATGTGAACACACGGACATGTGAACACACGGACATGTGAACACACGGACATGTGAACACACGGACATGTGAACACACGGACATGTGAACACACGGACATGTGAACACACGGACATGTGAACACACGGACACGTGAACACGGACTTGTGAACACACGGACATGTAAACACACGGACATGTGAACACTCGTATGAACACATTGTAAAAACCGCAAATTTCTATATACTGAGCTAGACCTAGAAAGCCCAAAATAATTGTTTTAAAATTTAAGCATTTTCCAGCAATATTAATTGAACATGAAATTTATCTTTATCGATTGTGACACAATAATTAAAACTTAAAATAAAAATGTTATTAAAATGTAATTATACAAATGACATCCCTTGATTAAAGGCAACAAAATACGGTAAATGACTGAAAGAATCAATGGCCGAGAGACCTTTTATTAAATAAACCGTCGCTGTACTTACCCACTAACCTGTCGACAGACGATGTAGTCTGTAAAGTGGCCAACAACCAGAGCAAGCACAGATGCATCATGAGTGTGAGTTCAACTCCTTCCCACTACTGTAACAAGCTGAGAATTTAGAATCTAGTTTCAACTTTTAAATCAGACAGCATGTTTCCTTCTGAAACTGCATGCTTGAATAGTTCACTGCTGTCCATTCGGGATGGTTGGATAGTTAACTGCTGTCCATTCGGGATGGTTGGATAGTTAACTGCTGTCCAGCCAGGACCCTGTAGGCAAGTGTCCTGAGCCCGAGCACAGTTCTTGTGGTTGCTGGCGTGTCAAGCACACGGCTGTGTGGCCTCTGTCATCTTCATAGCACTGCTCCTATCTTCATTACAGCTCCGCTTCCCACACAACCCACGCAAAAATCGATTGGGACCAAACCGCCCAATTGGGCTGTAGAGAGTTCTTATCTTTATTTCCTATTTATTTGCTCTTCCTTCACACTTGTTATTTTGTTTTTAAATTAAGTAATAAACTGAATATTGTTAAAATACATGGAATGAACACGATCATTAAGTTGAGCAGACAAACCACCGTATTGTTCACCAAGTCTATCTATAAAATATTGTTCAACAAGTCTATCTATAAAATATTGTTAAAATGTTTGTTGGACAAGCCAATTGTGGAGCAGTAACTAGGTGTATGTACATAAATATTAACATATCTAAATCTAAATCTAAATCTAAATCTAAATCTAAATCTAAATCTAAATCTAAATCTAAATCTAAATCTAAATCTAAATCTAAATCTAAATCTAAATCTAAATCTAAATCTAAATCTAAATCTAAATCTAAATCTAAATCTAAATCTAAATCTAAATCTAAATCTAAATCTAAATCTACATCTACATCTACATCTACATCTACATCTACATCTACATCTACATCTACATCTACATCTACATCTACATCTACATCTACATCTACATCTACATCTACATCTACATCTACATCTACATCTACATCTACATCTACATCTACATCTACATCTACATCTACATCTACATCTACATCTACATCTACATCTACATCTACATCTACATCTACATCTACATCTACATCTACATCTACATCTACATCTACATCTACATCTACATCTACATCGACATCGACATCGACATCGACATCGACATCGACATCTACATCTACATCTACATCTACATCTACATCTACATCTACATCTACATCTACATCTACATCTACATCTACATCTACATCTACATCTACATCTACATCTACATCTACATCTACATCTACATCTACATCTACATCTACATCTACATCTACATCTACATCTACATCTACATCTACATCTACATCTACATCTACATCGACATCGACATCGACATCGACATCGACATCGACATCGACATCGACATCTACAATCTACATCCAAATCCACATCCACATCCACATCCACATCCACATCCACATCCACATCCACATCTACATCTATAGACATAGACATATTATATATACATATATAATATATAAATACATATTATATATATATATATATATATATATATATATATATATATATATATATATATACATGATTGTTTTTTTTGGGGGGCTAATCGGACCATTAGGGGAACAGCCGCTCCCCATACTAACCCCCACTGTCTGTATAAGCTTCTGTGTCCAGTATTTGTGACTGTACTGTCCAGTAGTTCTTGTGTGACTGTACTGTCCAGTAGTTCTTGTGTGACTGTACTGTCCAGTATTTGTGACTGTACTGTCCAGTAGTTCTTGTGTGACTGTACTGTCCAGTAGTTCTTGTGTGACTGTACTGTCCAGTAGTTCTTGTCTGACCGTACTGTCCAGTAGTTCTTGTGTGACTGTACTGTCCAGTAGTTCTTGTCTGACTGTACTGTCCAGTAGTTCTTGTCTGACCGTACTGTCCAGTAGTTCTTGTGTGACTGTATTGTCCAGTAGTTCTTGTGAGGCTGTACTTAGATGAGACGTGGCATATATGAGGGGTGGTGTACATGAGGCGTAGTGAGGTGTACACAAGATATTATGTATATGAGACGTTGTGTAATTGAGAGGCTGGTGTATAGAAAAAGTGGTGTACATGTGATGTAGCTTAGATGAAACGTGCTGTACATGCAATATGATGTATTTAATGTACATGCTGTGTAACCAAGTTGTGCAGTACATGGGCGAGCGTACATTTGATATGATGTACATCTGATGTACATGAGATGTACATCAGATAGGGTATGCAGGAGAGGTGGTAACCACAGCTACAAACCCGTGGCTAGTAATTTGATGAAACTTGAAAGATCCAATAGCACGACCTTATACCACTGGGTATAAAATAGATTTAGAGATGTAGAAATGCTGGACACATTTTGTTTTGCCCGATGAAATGCACTTAACAAAATTGATGATCAGATAGTTGCAGGATGCTCTGGCGTCAACACTCCATTATTGATGCAAACGTTTGGACCTTATCAAGGTGCAGCATTCATGTCAATTTCTGCGACAAAAATAAAACTTTCTTTTGTAGCAAATGCTGATGTATTTTAAATTTTAAATTGTAATCATTCTTTGTTCGTCGTAAAACACCCCGAACACCCAAACAATGTTTACATGAAATGCTGACGTCACCGCTTGTTACTTTGTTGTATACTTCAACACACCAGTGATAGATAAAAATAGATCCAAGCCATTTCAACTTGAGAGGGCAGAAAGTCGCATGTCATCTGTAGTGCTACCTTCTTTTAGATGACGTGCATGATTTATGACGGCAAGTGCCGGTTGGGCCAGTCGGCCTCGTGTTGAGGTGTAAGCCAACAACGTTCATCTGGCCGCACATAAAGCGAGGCTTCAATAATGCACGGGATCGATGCGCCAAGTCGCAGCCGCTCCTAACTACACTCATGCTTTGTTATCCATTAACGCCTTGCCAAATAGCTCATCAAAAGTGGTTTCTAATTAACAGATTTGCTAACGAGTCAAACAAAGAACCAATAATAGGGGGCGTATTAGTTGAAAAGATATTCGTTACTAAAAAAAAATGATAGCAGCAGTGTTTCTTTCACTTTTTTCTCCGGGGGGGGGGGGGGGGGCAACTCTGGATATTGTCGGGGGAGGGGGGGAGGGGGAGGGGAATGGACTAAATTTCTCGTTAAGGGGGCGGGGGGGGGGGGGCGGACACTTGTAAAAGTATATTTTTTTAAATATAAAATCCATTTTATCCACGAGGATGATGGTATTCGTGTTCTGTGATTTATAGGTGTTCTCTGGCCCCATGTGTCTGTGTGTCCTAGTGTTCTCTGGCCCCATGTGTCTGTGTGTCCTAGTGTTCTCTGGCCCCATGTGTCTGTGTGTCCTAGTGTTCTCTGGCCTCATGTGTCTGTGTGTCCTAGTGTTCTCTGGTCCCATGTGTCTGTGTGTCCTAGTGTTCTCTGGCCCCATGTGTCTGTGTGTCCTAGTGCTCTCTGGCCCCATGTGTCTGTCTGTGTGTCCTAGTGTTCTCTGGCCCCATGTGTCTGTGTGTCCTAGTGTTCCCTGGCCCCATGTGTCTGTCTGTGTGTCCTAGTGTTCTCTGGCCCCATGTGTCTGTGTGTCCTAGTGTTCTCTGGTCCCATGTGTCTGTGTGTCCTAGTGTTCTCTGGCCCCATGTGTCTGTGTCTCCTAGTGTTCTCTGGCCCCATGTGTCTGTGTGTCCTAGTGTTCTCTGGCCCCATGTGTCTGTGTGTCCTAGTGTTCTCTGGCCCCATGTGTCTGTGTGTCCTAGTGTTCTCTGGCCCCATGTGTCTGTCTGTGTGTCCTAGTGTTCTCTGGCCCCATGTGTCTGTGTGTCCTAGTGTTCTCTGACCCCATGTGTCTGTCTGTGTGTCCTAGTGTTCTCTGGTCCCATGTGTCTGTGTGTCCTAGTATTCTCTGGCCCCATGTGTCTGTCTGTGTGTCCTAGTGTTCTCTGGCCCCCATGTGTCTGTGTGTCCTAGTGTTCTCTGGCCTCATGTGTCCGTATGTCCTAGTGTTCTCTGGCCCCATGTGTCTGTGTGTCCTAGTGTTCTCTGGCCCCATGTGTCTGTGTGTCCTAGTGTTCCCTGGCCCCATGTGTCTTTATGTCCTAGTGTTCTCTAGCCCCATGTGTCTGTGTGTCCTAGTGTTCTCTGGTCCCATGTGTCTGTGTGTCCTAGTGTTTACTGGCCCCATGTGTCTGTCTGTGTGTCCTAGTGTTCTCTGGCCCCATGTGTCTGTGTGTCCTAGTGTTCTCTGGTCCCATGTGTCTGTGTGTCCTAGTGTTCTCTGGCCCCATGTGTCTGTGTGTCCTAGTGTTCTCTGGCCCCATGTGACTGTCTGTGTGTCCTAGTGTTCTCTGGCCCCATGTGTCTGTGTGTCCTAGTGTTCTCTGGCCCCATGTGTATGTGTGTCCTAGAGTTCTCTGGCCCCATGTGTCTGTCTGTGTGTCCTAGTGTTCTCTGGCCCCATGTGTCTGTGTGTCCTAGTGTTCTCTGGCCCCATGTCTCTGTCTGTGTGTCCTAGTGTTCTCTGGCCCCATGCGTCTGTCTGTGTGTCTTAGTGTTCTCTGGCCCCATGTGTCTGTGTGTCCCTGTGTTCTCTGGCCTCATGTGTCTGTGTGTCCTAGTGTTCTCTGGCCCCATGTGTCTGTGTGTCCTAGTGTTCCCTGGCCCCATGTGTCTTTATGTCCTAGTGTTCTCTAGCCCCATGTGTCTGTGTGTCCTAGTGTTCTCTGGTCCCATGTGTCTGTGTGTCCTAGTGTTTACTGGCCCCATGTGTCTGTCTGTGTCTCTTAGTGTTCTCTGGTCCCATTTGTCTGTGTCTCCTAGTGTTCTCTGGCCCCATGTGTCTGTGTGTCCTAGTGTTCTCTGGCCCCATGTGTCTGTGTGTCCTAGTGTTCTCTGGCCCCATGTGTCTGTCTGTGTGTCCTAGTGTTCTCTGGCCCCATGTGTCTGTGTGTCCTAGTGTTCTCTGGCCCCATGTGTCTGTCTGTGTGTCCTAGTGTTCTCTGGCCCCATGTGTCTGTGTGTCCTAGTGTTCTCTGGTCCCATGTGTCTGTGTGTTTTAGTGTTCTCTGGCCCCATGTGTCTGTGTCTCCTAGTGTTCTTTGGCCTCATGTGTCTGTCTGTGTGTCCTAGTGTTCTCTGGCCCCATGTGTCTGTGTGTCCTAGTGTTCTCTGGCCCCATGTGTCTGTCTGTGTGTCCTAGTGTTCTCTGGCCTCATGCGTCTGTCTGTGTCTTAGTGTTCTCTGGCCCCATGTGTCTGAGTGTCCCTGTGTTCTCTGGCCTCATGTGTCTGTGTGTCCTAGTGTTCTCTGGCCCCATGTGTCTGTGTGTCCTAGTGTTCTCTGGCCCCATGTGTCTGTCTGTGTGTCCTAGTGCTCTCTGGCCCCATGTGTCTGTGTGTCCTAGTGTTCCCTGGCCCCATGTGTCTGTCTGTGTGTCCTAGTGTTCTCTGGCCCCATGTGTCTGTGTGTCCTAGTGTTCTCTGGTCCCATGTGTCTGTGTGTCCTAGTGTTCTCTGGCTCCATGTGTCTGTGTGTCCTAGTGTTCTCTGGCCCATGTGTCTGTGTGTCCTAGTGTTCTCTGGTCCCATGTGTCTGTGTGTCCTAGTGTTCTCTGGCCCCATGTGTCTGTGTGTCCTAGTGTTCTCTGGTCCCATGTGTCTGTGTGTCCTAGTGTTCTCTGGCCCCATGTGTCTGTCTGTGTGTCCTAGTTTTCTCTGGCCCCATGTGTCTGTGTGTCCTAGTGTTCTCTGGCCCCATGTGTTTGTGTGTCCTAGTGTTCTCTGGTCCCATGTGTCTGTGTGTCCTAGTGTTCTCTGGCCCCATGTGTCTGTCTGTGTGTCCTAGTGTTCTCTGGTCCCATGTGTCTGTGTGTCCTAGTGTTCTCTGGCTCCATGTGTCTGTGTGTCCTAGTGTTCCCTGGCCCCATGTGTCTGTGTGTCCTAGTGTTCTCTGGCCCCATGTGTCTGTCTGTGTGTCCTAGTGTTCTCTGGCCCCATGTGTCTGTGTGTCCTAGTGTTCTCTGGTCCCATGTGTCTGTGTGTCCTAGTGTTCTCTGGCTCCATGTGTCTGTGTGTCCTAGTGTTCTCTGGCCCCATGTGTCTGTGTGTCCTAGTGTTCTCTGGCCCCATGTGTCTGTCTGTGTGTCCTAGTGTTCTCTGGTCCCATGTGTCTGTGTGTCCTAGTGTTCTCTGGCTACATGTGTCTGTGTGTCCTAGTGTTCTCTGGCTCCATGTGTCTGTGTGTCCTAGTGTTCTCTGGCCCCATGTGTCTGTGTGTCCTAGTGTTCTCTGGCCCCATGTGTCTGTCTGTGTGTCCTAGTGTTCTCTGGTCCCATGTGTCTGTGTGTCCTAGTGTTCTCTGGCTACATGTGTCTGTGTGTCCTAGTGTTCTCTGGCTCCATGTGTCTGTGTGTCCTAGTGTTCTCTGGCCCCATGTGTCTGTGTGTCCTAGTGTTCTCTGGCCCCATGTGTCTGTGTGTCCTAGTGTTCTCTGGCCCCATGTGTCTGTGTGTCCTAGTGTTCCCTGGCCCCATGTGTCTGTGTGACCTAGTGTTCTCTGGCCCCATGTGTCTGTCTGTGTGTCCTAGTGTTCTCTGGCCCCATGCGTCTGTATGTCCTAGTGTTCCCTGGCCCCATGTGTCTGTGTGTCCTTGTGTTCTCTGGCTCCATGTGTCTGTGTGTCCTAGTGTTCTCTGGCCCCATGTGTCTGTGTGTCCTAGTGTTCTCTGGCCCCATGTGTCCCTCTGTGTGTCCTAGTGCTCTCTGGCCCCATGTGTCTGTGTGTCCTAGTGTTCCCTGGCCCCATGTGTCTGTGTGTCCTAGTGTTCTCTGGCCCCATGTGTCTGTGTGTCCTAGTGTTCTCTGGTCCCATGTGTCTGTGTGTCCTAGTGTTCTCTGGCTCCATGTGTCTGTGTGTCCTAGTGTTCCCTGGCCCCATGTGTCTGTGTGTCCTAGTGTTCTCTGGCCCCATGTGTCTGTCTGTGTGTCCTAGTGTTCTCTGGTCCCATGTGTCTGTCTGTCCTAGTGTTCTCTGGCTACATGTGTCTGTGTGTCCTAGTGTTCTCTGGCTCCATGTGTCTGTGTGTCCTAGTGTTCTCTGGCCCCATGTGTCTGTGTGTCCTAGTGTTCTCTGGCCCCATGTGTCTGTGTGTCCTAGTGTTCCCTGGCCCCATGTGTCTGTGTGACCTAGTGTTCTCTGGCCCCATGTGTCTGTCTGTGTGTCCTAGTGTTCTCTGGCCCCATGCGTCTGTATGTCCTAGTGTTCCCTGGCCCCATGTGTCTGTGTGTCCTTGTGTTCTCTGGTCCCATGTGTCTGTGTGTCCTAGTGTTCTCTGGCTCCATGTGTCTGTGTGTCCTAGTGTTCTCTGGCCCCATGTGTCTGTGTGTCCTAGTGTTGCCTGGCCCCATGTGTCTGTGTGACCTAGTGTTCTCTGGCCCCATGTGTCTGTCTGTGTGTCCTAGTGTTCTCTGGCCCCATGCGTCTGTATGTCCTAGTGTTCCCTGGCCCCATGTGTCTGTGTGTCCTTGTGTTCTCTGGTCCCATGTGTCTGTGTGTCCTAGTGTTCTCTGGCTCCATTTGTCTGTGTGTCCTAGTGTTCTCTGGCCCCATGTGTCTGTGTGTCCTAGTGTTCTCTGGTCCCATGTGTCTGTGTGTTCTAGTGTTCTCTGGCCCCATGTGTCTGTGTGTCCTAGTGTTCTCTGGTCCCATGTGTCTGTGTGTCCTAGTGTTCTCTGGCCCCACGTGTCTGTCTGTGTGTCCTAGTGTTCTCTGGCCCCATGTGTCTGTGTGTCCTAGTGTTCTCTGGCCCAATGTGTCTGTGTCCTAGTGTTCTCTGGCCCCATGTGTCTGTGTCTCCTAGTGTTCTCTGGCCCCATGTGTCCGTATGTCCTAGTGTTCTCTGGCCCCATGTGTCTGTGTGTCCTAGTGTTCTCTGGCCCCATGTGTCTGTGTGTCCTAGTGTTCTCTGGTCCCATGTGTCTGTGTGTCCCAGTGTTCTCTGGCTCCATGTGTCTGTGTGTCCTAGTGTTCTCTGGCCCCATGTGTCTGTGTGTCCTAGTGTTCTCTGGCCCCATGTGTCTGTATGTCCTAGTGTTCTCTGGCCCCATGTGTCTGTGTGTCTTAGTGTTCTCTGGCCCCATGTGTCTGTGTGTCCTAGTGTTCTCTGGCCCCATGTGTCTGTATGTCCTAGTGTTCTCTGGCCCCATGTGTCTGTGTGTCCTAGTGTTCCCTGGCCCCATGTGTCTGTGTGTCCTAGTGTTCTCTGTTCCCATGTGTCTGTCTGTGTGTCCTAGTGTTCTCTGGTCCCATGTGTCTTTCTGTGTGTCCTAGTGCTCTCTGGCCCCATGTGTCTGTGTGTCCTAGTGTTCTCTGGCCCCATGTGTCTGTGTGTCCTAGTGTTCTCTGGCCCCATGTGTCTGTCTGTGTGTCCTAGTGTTCTCTGGCCTCATGTGTCTGTGTGTCCTAGTGTTCTCTGGCCCCATGTGTCTGTGTGTCCTAGTGTTCTCTGGCCCCATGTGTCTGTATGTCCTAGTGTTCTCTGGCCCCATGTGTCTGTGTGTCTTAGTGTTCTCTGGCCCCATGTGTCTGTCTGTGTGTCCTAGTGTTCTCTGGCTCCATGTGTCTGTGTGTCCTAGTGTTCTCTGGTCCCATGTGTCTGTGTGTCCTAGTGTTCTCTGGCCCCATGTGTCTGTGTGTCCTAGTGTTCTCTGGCCTCATGTGTCTGTGTGTCCTAGTGTTCTCTGGCCCCATGTGTCTGTGTGTCCTAGTGTTCTCTGGCCCCATGTGTCTGTCTGTGTGTCCTAGTGTTCTCTGGCCCCATGTGTCTGTATGTCCTAGTGTTCTCTGGCCCCATGTGTCTGTTTGTGTTTTGCACGATTTACTTTACTTGCTCATGTACGAGAAAGTCAAAATTTATATCAGACTGACTATTTTTAGTTCCAACCTCAGCGTCGCTAACTTTGCTTATATGGTTGTGCTGTCAGGTTGGGTTAGCCTGTCACCCCTCCTGGGATACAGGCCGCTGACAAGATCTTTCCATGCATCTTTATCAGTATTTCTTCCAAGCATCTCTTTGAAGTCTACCCCCCCCCCCCCCCCCGAACGAAATGGAATTTATATAGAAAATCTATACTTTTAACAGTGTCCACCTCCCGGAAATTCCAAGTGCCCCCCCCCCCCCCCGGAGAAAAACTCAGAAAGAAACACTGATCTCTGTTCTATGCTAGTCTCAGGTGTATCCACTCTTCTGGGAGTCTGCCGTCACGTTCCGAGGTCTCCCTCGGTCGGCCTCTTTGGCCCTGTGGAGCCCAGGTGAGGACCTGTTTTTGTTAGGCCACTTGAGTGTGTGGCCAATCTATCTCTTTTTGTTAGGCCACTTGAGTGTGTGGCCAATCTATCTGTTTTTGTTAGGCCACTTGAGTGTGTGGCCAATCTCTCTGTTTTTGTTAGGCCACTTGAGAGTGTGTGGCCAATCTATCTCTTTTTGTTAGGCCACTTGAGAGTGTGTGGCCAATCTATCTCTTTTTGTTAGGCCACTTGAGTGTGTGGCCAATCTCTCTGTTTTTGTTAGGCCACTTGAGAGTGTGGCCATTCTCTCTGTTTTTGTTAGGCCACTTGAGAGTGTGTGGCCCATCTATCTGTTTTTGTTAGGCCACTTGAGTGTGTGGCCCATCTATCTGTTTTTGTTAGGCCACTTGAGTGTGTGGCCATTCTCTCTGTTTTTGTTAGGCCACTTGAGAGTGTGTGGCCCATCTATCTGTTTTTGTTAGGTACTTGAGTGTGTGGCCATTCTCTCTGTTTTTGTAAGGCCACTTGAGTGTGTGGCCAATCTATCTGTTTTTGTTAGGCCACTTGAGAGTGTGTGGCCCATCTATCTGTTTTTGTTAGGCCACTTGAGAGTGTGTGGCCCATCTATCTGTTTTTGTTAGGCCACTTGAGTGTGTGGCCAATCTCTCTGTTTTTGTTAGGCCACTTGAGTGTGTGGCCAATCTATCTGTTTTTGTTAGGCCAATTGAGAGTGTGTGGCCAATCTATCTGTTTTTGTTAGGCCACTTGAGTGTGTGGCCAATCTATCTGTTTTTGTTAGGCCACTTGAGAGTGTGTGGCCCATCTATCTGTTTTTGTTAGGCCAATTGAGAGTGTGTGGCCCATCTCTCTGTTTTTGTTAGGCCACTTGAGAGTGTGTGGCCCATCTATCTGTTTTTGTTAGGCCACTTGAGTGTGTGGCCAATCTATCTGTTTTTGTTAGGCCACTTGAGTGTGTGGCCAATCTATCTGTTTTTGTTAGGCCACTTGAGAGTGTGGCCAATCTATCTGTTTTTGTTAGGCCACTTGAGAGTGGCTACTCCATTTCTTTAGAGGATCTGTAGAGGCAGTTGATTTGTCCATTGCCATAGCACCTCATTTCTGGTGGTGTTAGGCCAGTGTATTTGAAGGATCTTTCTGCTTTATGAGAATGTATTTTCTTCTTGTTTGTGGCAGCTGTTCTCCATGTCTCAGCTCCATAGAGTAAAACAGGTTTTACTAGTGTGTTGAAGATCCGGATTTTTAATCCAAGAGTTAAATCTCCAGAACCCCAAATGTTTTAGTTGGCTGAAGACTGCTAGATTATCTTGAAATATTTATAAAACTCTATAGTGTTTTTTCTGTTCTTAACTGAAAGACTAATAACGTAATTTTTTTATTTTTTGGATGTACAGTAATTGTCTTTTCTAAAATCATTTTCAACTTCATAGTTTTGTGATTCCCGTGTTAGTTTACTTATTACATAAATTTTGTGAATCGATTGTGCCACTTTTTATAACGAACAGTTTTGAGATGATATGTTCTGATTAAGTCTTTCTACCATTACATCTTTTTACAATCTTTTATCGAACTTGCCTCCTCGTCGTGTCTGTCTGTCTTTCTGTCTAGATAAAAAAATGGCGAGAGAAATTTTAAGCACTTTTAAGCGATCAATTTCTCTGAAATTCGGCAATGGGTCTTAACCCGATGACATCATTTAGACCTCATTGAGTGGGTTGTTCTATTCTATACTACGATTTCGCATCATCATGTTCATTTGGTGCGCAATTGTTTTTAGTCATGAAACTCTATTGTATGAAGTTTATTACAAAAATGCAATCAAACGATTTAGCAACAAGCTTTTATGTAATAATTCTCTAAAAAGGAGAAAATATATAACAATACGCTACTATTTAAATAAGTTAAAAGAAAAGCGTGGGTCTCCTCTTCCTAAATATTGGTCAAGGTATCCAATTAATAATATAGTGACACAAAGGCTTGTTATTAAAACGTTTGTTGTTTTTCGAATTTTTTTGAAACTTCAGAATTTAGTTAGGTCTGTCGTCACATCTTTTTAGAATTTTTGTCGGGTATGTCGTCATGTCTCTACAGATTTAGGTAGGCAAATTTGTGTCGGGTATGTCGTCATGTCTCTACAGATTTAGGTAGGCAAATTTGTGTCGGGTATGTCGTCATGTCTCTACAGATTTAGGTAGGCAAATTTGTGTCGGGTATGTCGTCATGTCTCTACAGATTTAGGTAGGCAAATTTGTGTCGGGTATGTCGTCATGTCTCTACAGATTTAGGTAGGCAAATTTGTGTCGGGTATGTCGTCATGTCTCTACAGATTTAGGTAGGCAAATTTGTGTCGGGTATGTCGTCATGTCTCTACAGATTTAGGTAGGCAAATTTGTGTCGGGTATGTCGTCATGTCTCTACAGATTTAGGTAGGCAAATTTGTGTCGGGTATGTCGTCATGTCTCTACAGATTTAGGTAGGCACATTTTGTGTGGGACAGCTACGTGTGTAAGGTTAAAGAAAATAGCGGGTTCTTAAAATAGACATGACGTAAACTTTACTTCATAGTCTAACTAATAATCTTATTAAAAGATTTAAAACGAAACCAATGCGACTATGAGGCATACATGATCTTATTGCGTCGAAGAAACATAAATTGGGCGCACGTCGATTATAACAAGTGTTTAGGGTTCCTGTAAACATTTCACTTCAATAAATGTTAGGCCTACATGTCTACAATTATTTGTGGTTACAGAATGAGATGAGCAAATAAAGTGCTAGTTTACTCATACAAGCTATAATTAGAGTTGTCAGTGAAAATAAACAGTAGCTAAGCTAAAAGGGGAAGTGTGCCATTTATCAGGGAAGAGTAACTCTCTCCGTTGATTCTTGCATGGAAGTGGTTGGTCGATTGTCGCTGGCTTATTGATCCACTCCCATCTTCATGGCAGGGAAAAGTGTGTCCGAATGGAGGGATGATAAATCCTTCAACAACTTCATCTCTTAGTTTTCTCCGCTTTATTATGAGAACACTAAAGCATACAGCATGTTGAAAGTGTTGCTATCCTTGTGAAGAAATGATAGATTTCCTCTGACGGAGACTAAGTGCCTAACATGTAAGTTGATCCAGTTTAAAGTGTATTGTTCTAGTCTTAATACTTGTTATTATATCAGTAAACGTGTCAACCGGCGGGAGATAGATAAATATTGAACATTAATATATAATGCTTGTTACTCTCATGTTAAATGGGGAATGTGTATACAGCATAGGTTTAGACTAGTTTTGTTAGAAAACTGAAACAACACCATCCAAACTATTCAACAGCACCAATATGGCTTACACACAAGTCATTGGATGTTTATGTGTCATTATGCAAGTTCAGGAGCTCATGTCCAGCCAGTACAAGCTTCCCATTGGTGAGTAGTCAGAGTGTTTGATCATGTAGGCCATAGATATTATCCAAAGAGGACTTTTCGATTATCACAAGATAACTCATTTAAGGTTTGTATCATGACTAACCACTAGTTGA
The DNA here is from genome assembly GCF_028476545.2 of Physella acuta. Classification (NCBI taxonomy): domain Eukaryota; kingdom Metazoa; phylum Mollusca; class Gastropoda; family Physidae; genus Physella; species Physella acuta. Next base: position 222,592 of record NW_026732310.1, read on the forward strand.
AGTATATTATAGGCCGAAGTCAAGAACACACACACACACATACACATACACAAACACAAACCATATATATATATGTATATATGTATATACGTATATATATATATATATATATATATATATATATATATATATATATATATATATATATATATATATATATATATAAGCCATCAAATGAAAAACACACGTCTATTGGTATCTGATACTTATGAACCATTGGGAGGGTACCAGAAAGATGTTAGTACCAAACGATTGGTTGGACAGCGATACAAACATGGTTAGTCTGTGTTACAACACGTCCACACAATCTGAGATTCATTTGAATTTTGCACGCGTCAATATTGATTTTAGAGAAACTCGTTCAGAAAACTTCTATCAGATGTGACAGCTAACGTGGATTGTTAATTCTCAGATTTCTAATTGTATATTCATGCACACTATTACCTATAGGCCTATGCGTTGTTTATATGACGTAGTTTGTTCATTCATTCCAGTGGTTAAGCCAGATATTGGTTATTGGGTATATATATATATATATATATATATATATATATATATATATATATATATATATATATATATATATATATATATATATATATATATATATATATATATATATATATATATATATATATATAATAACAATTTTCTAAAAGCGACAATATTGTGTTGATATGACATCCATAATTTTAAAACAGTGGACATTAGACGGATCGAGCGTAGCGGTAGACAGTATTTTTAGCAAAACGAAACAAAGCGTACCGTAGTCAATATCTTTAGAAACATGAAACAAAGCGTACCGTAGTCAATATCTTTAGCAAAATGAAACAAAGCGTACCGTAGTCAATATCTTTAGCAAAATGAAACAAAGCGTACCGTAGTCAATATCTTTAGAAACATGAAACAAAGCGTACTGTAGTCAATATCTTTAGCAAAATGAAACAAAGCGTACCGTAGTCAATATCTTTAGAAACATGAAACAAAGCGTACCGTAGTCAATATCTTTAGAAACATGAAACAAAGCGTACTGTAGTCAATATCTTTAGAAACATGAAGCAAAGCGTACCGTAGTCAATATCTTTAGAAACATGAAACAAAGCGTACTGTAGTCAATATCTTTAGCAAAATGAAACAAAGCGTACCGTAGTCAATATCTTTAGAAAAATGAAACAAAGCGTACCGTAGTCAATATCTTTAGCAAAATGAAACAAAGCGTACCGTAGTCAATATCTTTAGAAACATGAAACAAAGCGTACTGTAGTCAATATCTTTAGCAAAATGAAACAAAGCGTACCGTAGTCAATATCTTTAGCAAAATGAAACAAAGCGTACCGTAGTCAATATCTTTAGCAAAATGAAACAAAGCGTACCGTAGTCAATATCTTTAGAAACATGAAACAAAGCGTACTGTAGTCAATATCTTTAGAAACATGAAACAAAGCGTACTGTAGTCAATATCTTTAGAAACATGAAACAAAGCGTACTGTAGTCAATATCTTTAGAAACATGAAACAAAGCGTACTGTAGTCAATATCTTTAGAAACATGAAACAAAGCGTACTGTAGTCAATATCTTTAGAAACATGAAACAAAGCGTACTGTAGTCAATATCTTTAGAAACATGAAACAAAGCGTACTGTAGTCAATATCTTTAGAAACATGAAACAAAGCGTACTGTAGTCAATATCTTTAGAAACATGAAACAAAGCGTACCGTAGTCAATATCTTTAGAAACATGAAACAAAGCGTACTGTAGTCAATATCTTTAGCAAAATGAAACAAAGCGTACCGTAGTCAATATCTTTAGAAACATGAAACAAAGCGTACTGTAGTCAATATCTTTAGAAACATGAAACAAAGCGTACTGTAGTCAATATCTTTAGAAACATGAAACAAAGCGTACTGTAGTCAATATCTTTAGAAACATGAAACAAAGCGTACTGTAGTCAATATCTTTAGAAACATGAAACAAAGCGTACTGTAGTCAATATCTTTAGAAACATGAAACAAAGCGTACTGTAGTCAATATCTTTAGAAACATGAAACAAAGCGTACTGTAGTCAATATCTTTAGAAACATGAAACAAAGCGTACTGTAGTCAATATCTTTAGAAACATGAAACAAAGCGTACCGTAGTCAATATCTTTAGAAACATGAAACAAAGCGTACTGTAGTCAATATCTTTAGCAAAATGAAACAAAGCGTACCGTAGTCAATATCTTTAGCAAAATGAAACAAAGCGTACCGTAGTCAATATCTTTAGCAAAATGAAACAAAGCGTACCGTAGTCAATATCTTTAGAAACATGAAACAAAGCGTACTGTAGTCAATATCTTTAGCAAAATGAAACAAAGCGTACCGTAGTCAATATCTTTAGCAAAATGAAACAAAGCGTACCGTAGTCAATATCTTTAGAAACATGAAACAAAGCGTACTGTAGTCAATATCTTTAGAAACATGAAACAAAGCGTACTGTAGTCAATATCTTTAGAAACATGAAACAAAGCGTACTGTAGTCAATATCTTTAGAAACATGAAACAAAGCGTACTGTAGTCAATATCTTTAGAAACATGAAACAAAGCGTACTGTAGTCAATATCTTTAGAAATATGAAACAAAGCGTACTGTAGTCAATATCTTTAGCAAAATGAAACAAAGCGTACTGTAGTCAATATCTTTAGAAACATGAAACAAAGCGTACTGTAGTCAATATCTTTAGAAACATGAAACAAAGCGTACTGTAGTCAATATCTTTAGCAAAATGAAACAAAGCGTACCGTAGTCAATATCTTTAGAAACATGAAACAAAGCGTACCGTAGTCAATATCTTTAGAAACATGAAACAAAGCGTACCGTAGTCAATATCTTTAGAAACATGAAACAAAGCGTACTGTAGTCAATATCTTTAGAAACATGAAACAAAGCGTACCGTAGTCAATATCTTTAGAAACATGAAACAAAGCGTACTGTAGTCAATATCTTTAGAAACATGAAACAAAGCGTACCGTAGTCAATATCTTTAGAAACATGAAACAAAGCGTACTGTAGTCAATATCTTTAGCAAAATGAAACAAAGCGTACCGTAGTCAATATCTTTAGCAAAATGAAACAAAGCGTACTGTAGTCAATATCTTTAGAAACATGAAACAAAGCGTACCGTAGTCAATATCTTTAGCAAAATGAAACAAAGCGTACCGTAGTCAATATCTTTAGAAACATGAAACAAAGCGTACTGTAGTCAATATCTTTAGCAAAATGAAACAAAGCGTACCGTAGTCAATATCTTTAGCAAAATGAAACAAAGCGTACTGTAGTCAATATCTTTAGAAACATGAAACAAAGCGTACCGTAGTCAATATCTTTAGCAAAATGAAACAAAGCGTACCGTAGTCAATATCTTTAGAAACATGAAACAAAGCGTACCGTAGTCAATATCTTTAGAAAATGAAACAAAGCGTACCGTAGTCAATATCTTTAGCAAAATGAAACAAAGCGTACTGTAGTCAATATCTTTAGCAAAATGAAACAAAGCGTACCGTAGTCAATATCTTTAGAAACATGAAACAAAGCGTACCGTAGTCAATATCTTTAGAAAATGAAACAAAGCGTACCGTAGTCAATATCTTTAGCAAAATGAAACAAAGCGTACCGTAGTCAATATCTTTAGAAACATGAAACAAAGCGTACTGTAGTCAATATCTTTAGCAAAATGAAACAAAGCGTACCGTAGTCAATATCTTTAGCAAAATGAAACAAAGCGTACTGTAGTCAATATCTTTAGAAACATGAAACAAAGCGTACCGTAGTCAATATCTTTAGCAAAATGAAACAAAGCGTACCGTAGTCAATATCTTTAGAAACATGAAACAAAGCGTACCGTAGTCAATATCTTTAGAAAATGAAACAAAGCGTACCGTAGTCAATATCTTTAGCAAAATGAAACAAAGCGTACTGTAGTCAATATCTTTAGCAAAATGAAACAAAGCGTACCGTAGTCAATATCTTTAGAAACATGAAACAAAGCGTACTGTAGTCAATATCTTTAGAAACATGAAACAAAGCGTACTGTAGTCAATATCTTTAGAAACATGAAACAAAGCGTACTGTAGTCAATATCTTTAGAAACATGAAACAAAGCGTACTGTAGTCAATATCTTTAGAAACATGAAACAAAGCGTACCGTAGTCAATATCTTTAGAAACATGAAACAAAGCGTACTGTAGTCAATATCTTTAGAAACATGAAACAAAGCGTACTGTAGTCAATATCTTTAGAAACATGAAACAAAGCGTACTGTAGTCAATATCTTTAGCAAAATGAAACAAAGCGTACCGTAGTCAATATCTTTAGCAAAATGAAACAAAGCGTACCGTAGTCAATATCTTTAGCAAAATGAAACAAAGCGTACCGTAGTCAATATCTTTAGCAAAATGAAACAAAGCGTACCGTAGTCAATATCTTTAGAAACATGAAACAAAGCGTACCGTAGTCAATATCTTTAGAAACATGAAACAAAGCGTACTGTAGTCAATATCTTTAGCAAAATGAAACAAAGCGTACCGTAGTCAATATCTTTAGCAAAATGAAACAAAGCGTACTGTAGTCAATATCTTTAGAAACATGAAACAAAGCGTACCGTAGTCAATATCTTTAGCAAAATGAAACAAAGCGTACCGTAGTCAATATCTTTAGAAACATGAAACAAAGCGTACCGTAGTCAATATCTTTAGAAAATGAAACAAAGCGTACCGTAGTCAATATCTTTAGCAAAATGAAACAAAGCGTACTGTAGTCAATATCTTTAGCAAAATGAAACAAAGCGTACCGTAGTCAATATCTTTAGAAACATGAAACAAAGCGTACCGTAGTCAATATCTTTAGAAAATGAAACAAAGCGTACCGTAGTCAATATCTTTAGAAACATGAAACAAAGCGTACCGTAGTCAATATCTTTAGAAACATGAAACAAAGCGTACTGTAGTCAATATCTTTAGAAACATGAAACAACTTCCATCTTGTGTGACCACTGTCTATGTGCGTGTGTGTGTGTGTATGTCGTGTGTGTGTGTATATTAATTTCTCACCCCCTTTCTTTTAACACCCTGCCTATGCCAGTGCTGACCTAATGGGCCATCCATTCGTGAGGTCCACATGGAGGAATGGTACCAAAAAAATCGACTTTTGTACACATGTGTTTATGGTAACGGGGGGGGGGATGTTGAGGTCCATGTTGAATTTAACATCCAACTACGCGCATAAAAAAAGAAAAACGCTATACATTAATGTAAAAAATTCAAACCATAGTGGTTGTGTATTTAAAAACTATTTTAAAAAGTAAATCTCGGTAGTTATACCTCACGCTTTTTTTTTACATTGTATTCCTCCCCATCGTCACATAAAAGATCCCCGCCCCTCTAGATGACCGACTCACCTGACTTTACCCCCCCCTTCCCCCACCCCCGAACAACACTTATTCTTTTTACAGTATTTACATAAGTCCAAACTGAATTTAAGGAAGCAGTAGCGGTTGGTTATTTCCCATTAAAAAAATTGTGACTTGGTGATCGACAGACTGTGTGCTATACCCACTTTGATACCCCCTGCCTACGCCACTGATATATTCTTCAACTGAACACGTGCAATGTTACAGTGTTTAGTGATCAAAGCCCACTACAAATACTTTAATGACTAGCAAGTCTACTAGTGTAAGCCTTGCTGCCAGTGATGGTTATAATATTGTTGAATATGTATAACAATACTGGTGTATTTCAGTTCAACTGAGCTACAATTTATAATTGCAATCAAGTTCAACTTTGCCATCGGTGATGTTGTTATAGAAATACTTGCCATTGGTACCCGTTACACGGGCAATTCTGGTGACTTTTAGCTCTCTTCTCTTTACATAAAGGCTACCTTGGTTTTTCTTTTAGATATTTATCTCCGGGTACGGCATTTAAAATTTCCGGGGGAGAGTGTGGGTTGTGTGTGTGGGGGGGGGGGGGGGGGGGGGAATTGGGGGTAGCGAATACTGGTTTTTCTGTTTTTTATGAAAGGGAAAGAAACGGTAGAGATGACTGAAGAAAATTTATATACCTACGGAAAGTGAGTAATAAAATTAATTGTAATCCAGTTTTTACTTTCTCGTATATACGAAGTATAGAGAAAGTATTGTAATCGTGCAAAAAAAAATCGAGATTTTTACAAATGTCGACGTTTTACATCTTACTGATACGGAAAAACATAATTTTGCAATCTTGTCCGTATGTCTGTGTGTCTGTCTGTCTGTGTGTGTGTCTGTGTGTAAACACGATTACTTGAGTACCGTTACAGCTAGATTGATGAAATTTCATATATAAGTATTTTATCAAAATCGTAGACCCGTATCAACTTTTGAGCGATTTCCGATAACCGGAAGTGGTACTTTTCCTACTTTGAATTTTTCAAAAGCCTATAACTTGAGTACTATTTCAGATAGATAAATGAAATTTCACATGTAAGTAAAAGATCTAATTCTTTACCTTCTGTTAAATTTTGAGTAATTTCCGTTGACCGGAAGTAGTAATTTACGCTACTCCCGATTTCTCAAAAAACTAACGTAAATTTTTAAAGTACTAATAATATTGCGCACTATTATGCACTTTTTTATTTGGCGTTCACTTAGTGTGCAATTCTTTTGTCTACGAGATTTTATTCTATTTTTAAAACTTTAAGTATTTAAAATGGATTAAAAATCATGTCTATAGCCCGAGTTCCCATCCCCTGTTATTTTATATAAGAATATTCGAGAAAGTTTTGTAGAGATCACTCCCGGTTTATTTTTAAAAAGTCATTATCGGAAAATTAGAAAAAAAAACATTTTATTAATCAGGAGCATTGACATGAAACATTGTTAAGATTATGAAAAAAAACAACAAAAAGAAGGGATTTTGTTTTATGTACCATCTATGTTTATACTTGTTTAAAATAACATAGACTACTAATACCTATTAGAAAAATTAAAACCAAATTACATACATTATTAGTCAACACCAGTGGCGTACCGAGGTCGGGTGTCACCCGGTGCGGCACTTTATGGTGTCACCCCCCCCAGAGGCGTAGCGACCCTTCCCGGGTACAAACTTTCAAATTTTTTATTTGCACCCCCCCCCCCTCAAACTTTCGATTTGCACCCCCCCCCCCCTCAAGTTTTCGATTTGCACCCCCCCCCCTTCAACCTTCAAACTTTCGATTTGCACCCCCTCCTTCAAGTTTTTCTCTATATATTTTGCTATTTTTTGCCTTGGTGTCACCCCCCTAAATGGTGTCACCCGGTGCGGTCCGCACCCCCCCGCCCCCCCCCCCCCCCTCGCTACGCCCCTGGTCAACACCATATTAAATGCACATGCTGATTAAGAGGCTTAAAATTAAGAGACTTAAATGATTTTGTAAAAACCAGGCTGTTTAATGGTAGTTTTGATGCTTTAGCCTTTTAAAAACACCTATTTCGGATGGGCACGGGTCTGACCACACTATCGCTTCATATGCTGAGAAGACAAATACGGGTGAACTCTACTTTACCTGCCCCGTTTCCCGCCAAGTCCCGATAGGCAACTTTATCATTCACATCTAAAAAAATAAATAAAAATTAACATTTACATGTGTCTCGAACCCGTACCACTCGCATGGTAACTATTACACTATCAACTCAAATATCTGGGAAGTTCCAAATATAAAATTAGTGGTGTAGTTTACATAGAGTCCGCGTTAGAAACTAAGTTACGCGAATAGGCCCTATTATTTCAAATTAAATTTTATCCCAAATCCGCCAATTCCAAGGCTAAGCCAACAAAGATTTATATAAAATAATTAAGGATTATATACATTTCATAGCGTACGCAGATCTTAATCAAATTTGAATGAAATAGTTAATTTCTTTATATTCTAAAATTGGAAGATGACGCCATTAATTTTGTGTTCTTTCCTTAGTGTAAATATATGACATGTGACGTCATTGTTTAATGCATTCTTGTCACGACAATAAACGCTTTAGTTAGAAATCTGCTTCAACATTCGAATATGCTTTTATTTTTATTTTCCTTCTATAAATAAACTTTAGTTTATACATTTATACCGTCCACCTTTTTTATTTTCAACTAAAGGCCGTATCTTTTAGTTCTCCATATACCGCTGAACATACTGATAACGTTGCCAAAAATATTGCGGACAAAGAGAAGTGCGCACATGGTCTTTTATATATGAGGATTAAAGTAAAAATAGTTTTTAAGTGTTTTAAAAAGGGAGTTCTAAGAGTTTGTTTTTTTAATAAATGCCTAAGGAAAAAGGAAAAAAAAATGATTTTCTTTAAATACATTATGGCACTCAAATATTTAAATAACTGTAAAAAAAAAGCGTGGGTCGCTGTAATATGTATTTGTTACTTTTATTAATATTTAGGAAGCGACCCACTCTTTTCATTATAGTTAATTAAATAGTAGAGTATTATGTTTATAGAAAAAAAATATTTTCTCATTTTTAGCGCATTATTACATAAAAGCTTGTAATAGAAACGTATTTTATGAATTTTTACTTTGTCTTATACGACGTAAAGAGGAAGTATCGTATCCTGCCAAAAAAAAAACAAAAGAAAAAAAAAAAAACAAAAAAAAAAACCGAGATTTTCACAAACCTCGTCGTTTTACACCTGCCTGAGTAGGAAAAACGTATTTTGCAATTCTGTTGGTATGTCTGTGTGTATCTTGAGTATCGTTACAGCTAGTATTATATCAAATTCGTAGTTCTGTATGAACTTTTCAACGATTTCCGGTTACCGAAAGTGAAACTTATTCTACTTTTGGTATTTCAAAAGCATATAACGTGAATACTGTTTCAGATAGATAAACGAAATTTCACACATAAGTAAAAGATCTGATTTTCTGACTTACTTTAAATTTTGAGTAATTTCGTTGACCGGAAGTAGTACTTTACGCTATTTCCCCATTATAAAAAAACGCATATGAATTTATAAAGTACTAATATTCCTCACTATTATACACACATTGTTTGCTGTTTACTTGGTGCGCAAGTCTTTTTTCTACGAGATTCTGTTGTATTTTAAAAAGTTGATGTATTTAAAAATTGATTAAAAATCATGTCTATATCTTGAATGCCATCCGCGTAGTGTTATTAAATAAACCGGGAGTGATCTCCCCTAAACTTTCTCGAAAATTTTTATATAAAATAACAGGGGATGGGAACTCGGGCTATAGACATGATTTTTAATCCATTTTAAATACTTAAAGTTTTAAAAATAGAATAAAATCTCGTAGACAAAAGAATTGCACACCAAGTGAACGCTAAATAAAAAAGTGCATAATAGTGCGCAATATTATTAGTACTTAAAAAATTTACGTTAGTTTTTTGAGAAATCGGGAGTAGCGTAAATTACTACTTCCGGTCAACGGAAATGACTCAAAATTTAACAGAAGGTAGAGAATTAGATCTTTTACTTACATGTGAAATTTCATTTATCTATCTGAAATAGTACTCAAGTTATAGGCTTTTGAAAAATTCAAAGTAGGAAAAGTACCACTTCCGGTTATCGGAAATCGCTCAAAAGTTGATACGGATCTACGATTTTGATAAAATACTTATATATGAAATTTCATCAATCTAGCTGTAACGGTACTCAAGTAATCGTGTTTACACACAGACACATACACACACAGACAGACAGACACACAGACATACGGACAAGATTGCAAAATTATGTTTTTCCGTATCAGTAAGATGTAAAACTTCGACATTTGTAAAAATCTCGATTTTTTTTTTTTTTTGCACGATTACAATACTTTCTCTATACTTCGTATATACGAGAAAGTAAAAATATTCGAGAAAGTTTAGGGGAGATCACTCCGGCTTTATTTTCAGTACTTTAAAATTTTAAAATCAATAGAGTTGCTTGACTAAAAATTATTGCGCACCTAATGAAAATGATAAAGCGCGTATAATAGTGCGGAATAGTTGGGTAAGGCAGCTTACTAATTTAAGAAAATTTTAATTAACTCATAACAATTAATTACGCATCCAATTAAGTCAAATTTGATGTCAGATTGCATTATCTTCAAGTCTTGTCCCACGTGCCAACTTTAAAACGAATCTGTCACGAGGAAGCAAGTTAAATAAAAGCTTGTAAAATTGAGGAATAGCTAAAATTAAAAGTATATAGGATAGTAAGAATAATTAAAAAGTGTTGGAAAGATTAATAGCATTTTTGGTGTTTACGAATGTTAAGGTTTTATACACTCGGTTATACTTTAAATGTAGGACTTTGATGTAAAGCTGAAGTCATATTTTATTTACTTGTGATCCATTAGTTAATCAGTATATCAAACCATTTTATCGCTAAAGTGTTATTTGACATCACTCATGTAGGTTAAAGAATTATCGTCTTTGTTTTTGTAACTTTCGTTCGTCGTTTTGTATCTATATAAGTTAGGATGCGCTATAGCGATGTAAAAAGTTGAAGAATTCTGTACGGACAAGTATGGATCTTGTTTACATTTTTTTTCTCGTGTTCACAATTTGCGAGACATCTAATTTCTCTCGTGTTCACAATTTGCGAGACATCTAATTTCTCTCGTGTTCACAATTTGCGAGACATCTAATTTCTCTCGTGTTCACAATTTGCGAGACATCTAATTTCTCTCGTGTTCACAATTTGCGAGACATCTAATTTCTCTCGTGTTCACAATTTGCGAGACATCTAATTTCTCTCGTGTTCACAATTTGCGAGACATCTAATTTCTCTCGTGTTCACAATTTGCGAGACATCTAATTTCTCCACGGTTTAAACCAACATGAAGATCCTCCACGCGGTATTTTCCCTTGTCCTCTACCCATTGACGTCCCAGCTTGCCAACGCTCCCAATTTGCTGCCTTGTAAAGGACGTCAATTTTTGCTTTTGCCTTCCAATTTATTAGACGATTCATTCTTGAAAAATAAAAAATAAAATGCAAGGAAAATGGTTTATCATTGATCGTTTCTGATGTGAGATAAATCTTATTTTGCAGAAAATGTGAGTGTAGGAAACGAAAAATATTTGAGCATGTATTTTTTTATAAAACCACTAGATTTAGTTTCTAATGAAAGAAAATACCAACCTTTTTTTAAATTTTACAAACGGAGTAAAAATGAATTTTGAGCGCTCATAGCTTACATTAGTATTACACTTTTAATAATTCTCAAAAGTAGCGAAAGTTTCACTACTCTTTTAATTAATCTTTTAGAACAAGCTGTCACTAAAGTACAATCTCAATTTTTCCTATGTTTTTAGATCGGTGGCTCTTAACCTTTTTAGAGCAACCGAACCCCACCAGCCCTTGTGCGCATTCACCGAACCATTCTTAATAAGATAAATAAAATATGAACTTTTGTCAAATTTAAACCATAGATATACATTTTACAGGGGTAAAATGAACGGTGCATCAACACCACTGTTTTAAAGAACAATACCATTAAAATATTACTTTCACACCCAAAACTAAAACATAATACAAATATTTACTGCAAAACTATGTGACTTGTGTGGTGCGTCCCCTTGAATTAGCGAGCGTTGTATTCTTGTATTTTCTATGACCTACCATCACAACAGCTACAAGTCGACTATTGGGTCACGACAGAAATATTTTGTCAGAGCACGTATGTAGGCTTATACGATCAACGTGCGCCTTTATAGGTGGCTTTGACGCCATTCGTGGAGTATGTTTGTTGTAACGTTAAAGGTTCCACGATATAGAAATACCACGATACGGATACGTGTTTTCTAACTAAGGCGCACTTTATTACTATGCCATGCTTTCCCGCTGTCATATTTAAACTGTCTTCGGTCGCGGCCGGTAGTTCTAGCGTCGGCACAAACAAAATCCGATCGCAAATCATATAAGTTCTGTGTGTCATGAGCTACGCCTAATCGCCGAGACTAACTCACCCAACCCTAGGGGCTAGAGAATAAAGATTCAAGTTGTAATGTCAATAGTGGTTTGAGGATAAAGATTCAAGTTGTAATGTCAGTAGGGGTTGGAGGAAAAAGTTTCAAGTTGTAATGTCAGTAGGGGTTGGAGGATAAAGTTTCAAGTTGTAATGTCAGTAGGGGTTGGAGGATAAAGTTTCAAGTTGTAATGTCAGTAGGGGTTGGATGATAAAGTTTCAAGTTGTAATGTCAGTAGGGGTTGGATGATAAAGTTTCAAGTTGTAATGTCAGTAGGGGTTGAAGGATAAAGTTTCAAGTTGTAATGTCAGTAGGGGTTGGAGGATAAAGTTTCAAGTTGTAATGTCAGTAGGGGTTGGAGGTTAAAGTTTCAAGTTGTAATGTCAGTAGGGGTTGGAGGATAAAGTTTCAAGTTGTAATGTCAGTAGGGGTTGGAGGATAAAATTTCAAGTTGCAATGTCAGTAGGGGTTGAAGGATAAAGTTTCAAGTTGTAATGTCAGTAGGGGTTGGAGGATAAAGTTTCAAGTTGTAATGTCAGTAGGGGTTGGAGGATAAAGTTTCAACTTGTAATGTCAGTAGGGGTTGAAGGATAAAGTTTCAAGTTGTAATGTCATTAGGGGTTGAAGGATAAAGTTTCAACTTGTAATGTCAGTAGGGGCTAGAGAATAGAGATTCAAGTTGTAATGTCAGTAGGACCAGATTCAAATTTTGGTGTCAGCACAAGTCATTATAAAGTCTTATTTTAAATCAAATCATTATGTTTGCTCTTTGTGAATGCGAACACCCAATTACTTTCAGAAAGAGTTTCCACCCGCTCACACATTGGTTATTTTCACTATCAGCTTGTTGAGAAATACCTAACTCTAACCTATTGTAAACATAATCCACACCAATTTCTTGACCATTGCCGCAAAAAAAAAAAAAAAAAAAAAAAAAAAAAAAAAAAAAAAAGCTCCTTGCCCCACTTCATTCAGTAAAAGAAACGGACATGCGTTATGGACAAAAACACAATATATAGGTCTAATGCTATGCTAGATCTACAGAAGAAGGCTTTCGACCATAAAAAAAGAAAAATAAAGATTAGCCAAAAACAATATTTATTCGTGTGACAAATGAAAACACAAAAAAATATTGTGTATCCAGAAGCACTCGATTAAATAAATTCAATTAAACGGCGTTTTAAAATGTTTTTCCAAATTAAAATGAATGCGTTTGATACATGAATTTCCTAAGTTCATATGTTGCAGCATCGCCTTTAGGCTAGGCAAGTAGAAGTTCAAATGTCACCATGAAGTATTTTGTTTGAAAATGTAGTGTAGTGTTTCTTGAAAGATTTAAAGCAATCTAGAACACTACTTGAAATGGGGCATAAATAATTTAGGAGCCAAATGATGTTACAGTTTGACACAACATCTAATATTTTGGCTACAGCCGCAAAGTATAATAATATATTAATCATTTTTGGCTTATAAGTCACACGTTGCTGCGATCTAGCCCTACACTAGTGGTTGCTACGATCTAGCCCTACACTAGTGGTTGCTACGATCTAGCCCTACACTAGTGGTTGCTACGATCTAGCCCTACACTTGTGGTTGCTACGATCTAGCCCTACACTAGTGGTTGCTACGATCTAGCCCTACACTAGTGGTTGCTACGATCTAGCCCAACACTATTGGTTGCTACGATCTAGCCCTACACTAGTGGTTGCTACGATCTAGCCCAACACTATTGGTTGCTACGATCTAGCCCTACACTAGTGGTTGAGGTGCAGAGTTGTCCACTCAACCGCCAAGACTTCCGTGCGTTATAAAAAAAAACTTGCCTTCAGCATATGTTGACCATTATAAAAACCTTGCCTTCAGCATATGTTGACCATTATAAAAACCTAGCCTTCAGCATACGTTGACCATTATAAAAACCTTGCCTTCAGCATACGTTGACCATTATAAAAACCTTGCCTTCAGCATATGTTGACCATTATAAAAACCTTGCCTTCAGCATACGTTGACCATTATAAAAACCTAGCCTTCAGCATACGTTGACCATTATAAAAACCTAGCCTTCAGCATATGTTGACCATTATAAAAACCTTGCCTTCAGCATATGTTGACCATTATAAAAACCTAGCCTTCAGCATACGTTGACCATTATAAAAACCTAGCCTTCAGCATATGTTGACCATTATAAAAACCTTGCCTTCAGCATACGTTGACCATTATAAAAACCTAGCCTTCAGCATACGTTGACCATTATAAAAACCTAGCCTTCAGCATACGTTGACCATTATAAAAACCTAGCCTTCAGCATACGTTGACCATTATAAAAACCTTGCCTTCAGCATATGTTGACCATTATAAAAACCTTGCCTTCAGCATATGTTGACCATTATAAAAACCTTGCCTTCAGCATATGTTGACCATTATAAAAACCTTGCCTTCAGCATATGTTGACCATTATAAAAACCTTGCCTTCAGCATATGTTGACCATTATAAAAACCTAGCCTTCAGCATATGTTGACCATTATAAAAACCTTGCCTTCAGCATACGTTGACCATTATCAGTAGTAAAACACCCCTCGGTGACCGCACAGATGACAGGGATGACGCGTGACCACCGTGGGGCTCCGGATTGGGCGCCTGGTTCTATTTAGTCATTGCCCATAGTAGCGCACCGTATCCATAAATTAGGGTGCTCTTTAAAACGAATGTAGACCCCAAAGTTCTGATAGAGGCGACATAGATGCTCCGGGTTATTCGACCGCCGTTTGACCATAGATCAAATAGAGCCCATGACCCCTATCTTATGCAGGAGGCCCAATCATAGGCCCCAAGTGCTAACCTCTGAGGAACTATGAGCGCCAGATCACACACAGTTATCGAGGTGCACCCCCTCAGCTTTTAGATTCTTTTTATGGTAAAAGCTCGCTCAGTAATATTCCCAACAACTTTCCAACAACTTCCCAATATTTCGTGTCGATCAAACGAACGATTTAGTAATGCATAAAAAAAGAGTCATACACACACCCGTTTTGACACACAGAGACACACACACACACACATATATATATATATATGCAGAGGAAGAGAAATAAATACATAAGTAAATACCCATATCCATACCCATGCCTATACCTATACTTTTACATATACGCTTTATTACTAATAGTGCTGGTAAATATTCATATTATGTCAGTATAGATGCCTTTAAAACAAAATATGATAAGGAAATATAATAAATTAATTACACCTGAAGCTATTCCACATTTTTTTTAGTAATCCAATAATAAAGTGTTACAAAGGTGGAAAGAACTCACATGAAAGATGTTATTGTCATGTCTACATAATGCTGTGATGTGAAGTTACACATGAAGGGTGTGATTGGCATATCTACATAATGCTGTGATGTGAAGTTACACATGAAGGGTGTGATTGGCATATCTACATAATGCTGTGATGTGAAGTTACACATGAAGGGTGTGATTGGCATATCTACATAATGCTGTGATGTGAAGTTACACATGAAAGATGTTATTGTCATTTCTACATAATGCTGTGATGTGAAGTTACACATGAAGGGTGTGATTGGCATATCTACATAATGCTGTGATGTGAAGTTACACATGAAGGGTGTGATTGGCATATCTACATAATGCTGTGATGTGAAGTTACACATGAAGGGTGTGATTGGCATATCTACATAATGCTGTGATGTGAAGTTACACATGAAGGGTGTGATTGTCATGTCTACATAATGCTGTGATGTGAAGTTACACATGAAGGGTGTGATTGGCATATCTACATAATGCTGTGATGTGAAGTTACACATGAAGGGTGTGATTGGCATATCTACATAATGCTGTGATGTGAAGTTACACATGAAGGGTGTGATTGGCATATCTACATAATGCTGTGATGTGAAGTTACACATGAAGGGTGTGATTAGAATATCTACATAATGCTGTGATGTGAAGTTACACATGAAGGGTGTGATTGGCATATCTACATAATGCTGTGATGTGAAGTTACACATGAAGGGTGTGATTGTCATGTCTACATAATGCTGTGATGTGAAGTTACACATGAAGGGTGTGATTGGCATATCTACATAATGCTGTGATGTGAAGTTACACATGAAGGGTGTGATTGGCATATCTACATAATGCTGTGATGTGAAGTTACACATGAAGGGTGTGATTGGCATATCTACATAATGCTGTGATGTGAAGTTACACATGAAGGGTGTGATTGTCATGTCTACATAATGCTGTGATGTGTGAGAGTAGCTCTGGTGAACCATGTACTATTATTGAGGCCGACAAGATTTAAATACTTTTCATTTGCAGTCTAAATAGAAAGGCATCTACACACAATCTAGCTGACCATTTCTTTTAATCACACCTTGTGTACACCCTGTTGTACATTAGTTGTACATATGTTGTACATTTGTTGTACATTTGTTGTACATTTGTTGTACATTTGTTGTACATTTGTTGTACATTTGTTGTACATTTGTTGTACATTTGTTGTACATTTGTTGTACATTTGTTGTACATTTGTAGTACATTTGTTGTACATTTGTGGTACATTTATTGTAAATTTGTTGTACATTTATTGTATATTTGTTATACATTTGTTTTAACCTTGTTGTATATTTGTTATAAGTACGCATTTTTTGTGACGGAGTGGTCTAGCAGTAGAGAGCTGGACTGCTAACCTGTAAGTCTCGAGTTCGAATCCGGGTTCAAGTCAGTAGACCGTCCCTGAGTCCACCCTACTCTGATGGGTACCTAACTTACGTTAGGGAAAGTAAAGGCTGGGCATAGTGATGACCACACTATCTCTTCATATGCCGAGGTCACAGAAACAAGGGAACTCTACTTCACTTACCCCATAGATCGTCAGGTTTAAAGGGAAACTTTACGCATTTTTACACCATATACATTTGTTGTATATTTGTTGTTACTGCGTCTTGTGTACAACCTCTGGTAAATAACGCTGGATAAACAGATCAAATGAAATGTTGACTTGATTGTGAAGTGGTCACTGCTTCTTGTCGGACAAGTTCTATGGACGAATAGAAAGGTTCTGCCGACGTGGACAGTGGTCTTTAAACAAGTTTAATGCATTGAAAATACTTATGAATAACCACTAAAATGTTTCACGAATGAAAGAAATGCTTCTGAATAACCACTAAAATGTTTTATGAATGAAATCAAATGCTTTATGAACAAGCTTTAAAATGTTTTATGAATGACAGTAAATGCTTCTGAATAACAACTAAACGGTTTTACGAATGAAAGTAAATGCTTCTGAATAACTACTAAAATGTTTTATGAATGAAAGTAAATGTTTCTGAATAAGCACTAAAATGTTTTACGAATGAACGTAAATGCACTGTGAACAAGTGTAAAAGCTATGTGAAATGGTGTGAACGGTGTTCTATGGAGAAGAGATTACCAGGCTAAGCTCTAGGGAGCATCTCGTGCTAACAGGATGGCTAAATATATAATGCTAGGTCTGCGCTGACCAATCGATATGCCACGAACAAAGTCTCTCCACCGACCTAATGGCACGAGAATTGGGCTCTTCCACAATGTGGCTTTATGCAAACAGAGCAAAATGGATTTGGACGTAAATGTGTTTACGTTTAAAATAGAACCCACTATTTTTTAGTTTTAGGAATAGTGCAAGATCGTCTGGTTATAACTTTGTCAAGTCATTAGTACATGGTCACACGGCATGCCATAATTATATGGCTAGAATTATGGTCCAATCACTTGTCGGAACCCATAATCTTTGCCAACTGTAACATTGTAGAACGATTTTCATTGAAACTACCTAAATACATCTCACACTCTCACCGAAAACCAGTCCCATATCAATCACCAAAAACATGCAATTCTCCACCCCCCACCTCTGCATCCCTCACCTCTCCATAACTCACCTCTACATCCCTCACCACTCTATCCCCCACCTATCCATAACACCTCTCCATCCCACACCTCTCCATCCCCCACCTCTCCATCCCCCACCTCTCCATCCCCCACCTCTCCATCCCTCACCTCTCTATCCCCCACCTCTCCATCCCCCACCTCTCCATCCCCCACCTCTCCATCCCCCACCTCTCCATCCCCCAGCTCTCCAACCCCACACCTCTCCATCCCATACCTCTCCATCCCCACCTCTCCGTCCCTCACCTCTCCATCCCCACCTCTCCATAACTCACCTCTCCATCCCCACCTCTCCATCCCCACCTCTCCGTCCCTCACCTCTCCATCCCCACCTCTCCATAACTCACCTCTCCATCCCCACCTCTCCGTCCCTCACCTCTCCATCCCCACCTCTCCATAACTCACCTCTCCATCCCCACCTCTCCATCCCCACCTCTCCATCCCCACCTCTCCATCCCCACCTCTCCATAACTCACCTCTCCATCCCCACCTCTCCATCCCCACCTCTCCATCCCCACCTCTCCATCCCCACCTCTCCGTCCCTCCCCTCTCCATCCCCACCTCTCCATCCCTCACCTCTCCATCCCCCACCTCTCCATCCCCCACCTCTCCATCCCCCACCTCTCCATCCCCCATCTCTCCATCCCCACCTCTCCATCCCCACCTCTCCGTCCCTCACCTCTCCATCCCCACCTCTCCATCCCTCACCTCTCCATCCCCCACCTCATCATCCCCCACCTCTCCGTCCCTCACCTCTCCATCCCCCACCTCTCCATCCCCACCTCTCCGTCCCTCACCTCTCCATCCCCACCTCTCCATCCCCACCTCTCCATCCCCACCTCTCCGTCCCTCACCTCTCCATCCCCACCTCTCCATAACTCACCTCTCCATCCCCACCTCTCCGTCCCTCACCTGTCCATCCCCACCTCTCCATCCCCACCTCTCCATCCCCACCTCTCCATCCCCACCTCTCCATCCCCACCTCTCCATAACTCACCTCTCCATCCCCACCTCTCCATCCCCACCTCTCCATCCCCCATCTGTCCATCCCCACCTCTCCATCCCCACCTCTCCATCCCCACCTCTCCATCCCCACCTCTCCATCCCCACCTCTCCATAACTCACCTCTCCATCCCCACCTCTCCATCCCCACCTCTCCATCCCCACCTCTCCATCCCCACCTCTCCGTCCCTCACCTCTCCATCCCCACCTCTCCATCCTTCACCTCTCCATCCCCCACCTCTCCATCCCCCACCTCTCCATCCCCCACCTCTCCATCCCCCATCTCTCCATCCCCACCTCTCCATCCCCACCTCTCCGTCCCTCACCTCTCCATCCCCACCTCTCCATCCCTCACCTCTCCATCCCCCACCTCATCATCCCCCACCTTTCCGTCCCTCAACTCTCCATCACCCACCTCTCCATCCCTCACCTCTCCATCCCCCACCTCTCCATCCCCCACCTCTCCATCCCCCATCTCTCCATCCCCACCTGTCCATCCCTCATCTGTCCATCCCCACCTGTCCATCCCCACCTCTCCATCCTCCACCTCTCCATAACTTACCTCTCCATCCCCACCTCTCCACCCCCCACCTCTCCATCCCCCACCTCTCCATCCTCCACCTCTCCATAACTTACCTCTCCATCCCCACCTCTCCATCCCCACCTCTCCATCCCCCACCTCTCCATCCCCCACCTGTCCATCCCCACCTGTCCATCCCCACCTCTCCATCCCCACCTCTCCATCCCCACCTCTCCATCCCCACCTCTCCATCCCCACCTGTCCATCCCCACCTCTCCATCCCCCACCTGTCCATCCCCACCTCTCCACCCCCCACCTCTCCATCCCCCACCTCTCCATCCTCCACCTCTCCATAACTTACCTCTCCATCCCCACCTCTCCATCCCCACCTCTCCATCCCCCACCTCTCCATCCCCCACCTGTCCATCCCCACCTGTCCATCCCCACCTCTCCATCCCCCACCTCTCCATCCCCACCTCTCCGTCCCTCACCTCTCCATCCCCCACCTCTCCATCCCTCACCTCTCCATCCCCCACCTCTCCATCCCCCACCTCTCCATCCCCCACCTCTCCATCCCCCACCTCTCTATCCCCCACCTATCCATCTCCCACCTCTCCATCCCCCACCTCTCCATCTCCCACCTCTCCATCCCTCACCTCTCAATCCTCTGTCAGCTAACAAAATATTGCCCACCTCCATCAATTGATATAACACTGCCCAGTTCCACTCTATTCCTTACTAAACAGTTTATCTTAGGAGAAAATGTCTCACAAAATATCTTAACCAAAACCAGGTCTATATCAATATCCATGCTTATGTCTATATCTACATCTATGTCTATATCTATATCCATGCTTATGTCTATATCGACATCTATGTCTATAGCTATAACCATGGTTATGTCTATTTCTACATCTATGTCTATATCTATATCGATGGTCATGTCTATATCTACATCTATGTCTATATCTACATCCATGGTTATGTCTATATCTACATCTATTTCTATATAAATATCCATGGTCATTTCTATATCTACGCATAAATCTACGTCAAGGTCTAAGCTTATAATTATGTCTATACCCATGTCATTCCGATATATATATATATATATATATATATATATATATATATATATATATATATATATATATATATATATATATATATATATATATATATATATAAAATCATGATGTGTCTGTGTGGCGACAATCATCGTTTGTTTGTGTCCAACCATTCACACTAGCTCAGGTTGATTTGAATTCTGCACGCGTCAATATTGATTTTACAGAAAAACATTTTGGATACTTTTTTCCTATTAATTAGAAATGACTGCGTTCGTTTATCTATACACTTATAATTAGATATCTTCGTTCGATCTACATATTTTTATGGTTACTAAACATATTTAATGGTTGCTAAACATATTTAATGGTTGCTAAACTTATTTAATGGTTGCTAAACATATTTAATGGTTGCTAAACATATCTTAAGGTACAGAGGTTTAAATTTTGACTCTTTCAATCCAGGTCTGATCTTCGACAAAAGAGACAACAACACCCTTCTCGAAAGGTCTTTAACGCAGCAGTTCAGCCAACATAATGACGACAACGAAGATTTTATACTGCTACACCAAAGTGAAAGCATTGATACAAGTGATAGCTACAAAGTATCCCGAACAAGTGAGTATTGCTAGCACAAGTTTTCTTCTCAGTTGTTTACTTGTCATGTTGATTAGAAAAACTTCCCATTGAGGAGTATGTAAATGTTATGCCACTATCCAGTTTTTCATTGATGTTCCAAACATTGTCTCTCTAGTCTGCAAGATGCTGTCTGCCGGGGCGATAACTATCATAGGAGACATCAGGCCCCCAGCCCTGGATACGGTGCTGGACTACATGAATGAGACCCACATTCCTTTTATCTTCTTAAACAACCCTGCTGACCCCAGGAAGGTCGAGTCTAAGATAGCCATGCAGGTACAGTGTTAAACATAAACGAGAAATCTGTTTTCCTGTCACTAGCTGGTACTTAGGCCTGTTACGTTATATTGGATACTTTAACTAGCCTCAAACTCGCTGCTCCATAGTAGCCACTTTTTACTAGCTTCTCTAGAGGCGTGGATGGTAGTGGCATGGCTGGTAGTGGCGTGACGTTGGTAGTAATGGTGTGGTTGGCATTGGCGTGGCTGTTAGTGAAGTGGCTGGTAGTGGCGTGGCTGGTAGTGGCGTGGCTGGTAGTGGCGTGGCTGGTAGTGGCGTGTAGATCTAAGTATCTGTGATTGAAACCAACACAACAACCCTATCCTATCTAGAGATGTCTAAAAAAATGTCTCATTACTTTTTACATTTGC
This sequence comes from Physella acuta, assembly GCF_028476545.2. Taxonomy (NCBI): domain Eukaryota; kingdom Metazoa; phylum Mollusca; class Gastropoda; family Physidae; genus Physella; species Physella acuta. The sequence continues at coordinate 244,390 of NW_026732310.1, forward strand.
TCTATGCAGCTGCATTAGACACACATGTATAGATTCTAGTGCTATTTCAATGTTTGCATTAGACACACATGTATAGATTCTAATGCTATTTCAATGTTTGCAAGAGAAAAATAATGTATTGCTAAGACTTGTAGTAATATAAAATCGTAAGCATATTACATTCACGTTTATTGCATAATACATGAAGATAGATTCTCCTTTGTGTTTCTACGCGAATTTATTTATTATTTTAAGCTGTTCATATTGCAAATGTCGTGTTCATAAACTAATACGTTTGTACAATGTACGTGTTTTTACATGAACTATGCAGCTGATGTTGCTATCGGTACGCCATCACTCCATTTCAGGTGTACATGGAGCCCAGTATGACGAAAACTATAGTAGATATTATACACAACATTTATTTTTGGGAGAAGTTCTACTACATGTATGATTCATTAGATGGTATGTAGATATTATACACAACATTTATTTTTGGGAGAAGTTCTACTACATTTATGATTCATTAGATGGTATGTAGATATTATACACAACATTTATTTTTGGGGGATATCTACTACATGTATGATTCATTAGATGGTATGACTCATAAACCATTTTAATTGCTCAGGCTTTGCTTGATTATACATCTTATTTAATGACTATGAGTCATGTGTTTGATCTGGAAGAATAAGTGAAATTTAATTTCTATAGAGTACCTCAAATTCTTTAACTGAGATAAACTTTTGACAACGACAATTAAACACACGATTATTGTTATAATTGATGTTTTTACAATGAGAGTCAAACCATTGTCATAATTGATGAATATCCCGTCGACAGCAATCCCACGAATCGAACAAATCCACGACTACCTACACGACGATCCTAGCGCCAACCCCGACATCCGACCCCACAAGGTCACTACTGGGGAGTCCTGTTACAAGATGATAACAACACTCTACGAAACCAAGAAGTCGGAAGATTTGAGAATAATTCTCGACATAGAGCCCGTCAAGGCTGAGTTTGTTATAGAGCAGGTGGTAAGTGCTATCGTGCTGTTTGTAGCCTCACAACTACATTTTTTCGACTATTCACTTTGACTCTCTCTTCAACTTGTCTCACTACGCCGTTAATCCAATCATCAATTGACCTTCTGTATGTGAAGGCAAACGGTGGCCTGAGTGGGACAGACACGTCCCTGCTAACAATAAGTTTGATTGTATTTAGTACCTTACTTCGTCACATATTTATTTTGTCATATTCGCAGGATGTGGTAGTACATTACATTTACAAACTCTGTTTGTGAGAGTAGAAAGCACTTTAGCTTGTAAGTCAACTGGCAGCCCAACAATTTCCTTCATGTAGTCTTTGTATTTGTCTTTGTATTTATCGTTGTATGGACACGTTTTATCGGACATAAATAGGAGGCACAAAACTAGCGCCTATAGGGTCGTAGAGGGATTTTTTTCTTTATCTCCTTCTCTCTCCACCCCCACCCCATCCTCCAATCCCTCATCTTCTCAGCTAACCAAAAGAGAGGTAGGAAACTGAGAAAATGAAAAGTGATCAGGGACCAAATGGGGCCATTCCAATTCACGGCTTGTAACGTGGACACAATCTGGCCTCGTCGCTAGAATCAGAGATTCTCTGTGGTAACGGAGGGGGAGGGGCAAGGTGAACGGGGGGGGGGGGGGGGGGGAGAAGGGGGGTTGTAGGGGCAGTGGCTCTGGGTGTTGAGGGGAGGCTATAGATTTTTGTGTTAAATCAGGGCGTGCTGGGAGAGGTCACATTGTTATTACCTCGGGTGTAGGTTATCTTTGTACCGTCCACAGCAGCTTCAAGACATCAAGAGGTCGATCGACACCAATGGTCTGCTAGATGTATAGATTGGGTGGTTACACTCTGTTAGATGTGGTAGATTGGGTGGTTACAATCTGTTAAATGTGTAGATTGGGTGGTTACAATCTGTTGGATGTGGTAGATTGGGTGGTTACAATCTGCTAGATGTGTAGATTGGGTGGTTACAATCTGTTAGATGTGTAGATTGGGTGGTTACAATCTGTTAGATGTGGTAGATTGGGTGGTTACAATATGTTAGATGTGTAGATTGGGTGGTTACAATCTGTTAGATGTGTAGATTGGGTGGTTACAATATGTTAGATGTGTAGATTGGGTGGTTACAATCTGTTAGATGTGGTAGATTGGGTGGTTACAATATGTTAGATGTGTAGATTGGGTGGTTACAATCTGTTAGATGTGTAGATTGGGTGGTTACAATATGTTAGATGTGGTAGATTGGGTGGTTACAATCTGTTAGATGTGTAGATTGGGTGGTTACAATATGTTAGATGTGGTAGATTGGGTGGTTACAATCTGTTAGATGTGGTAGATTGGGTGGTTACAATATGTTAGATGTGTAGATTGGGTGGTTACAATCTGTTAGATGTGTAGATTGGGTGGTTACAATATGTTAGATGTGTAGATTGGGTGGTTACAATATGTTAGCTGTGTAGATTGGGTGGTTACAATCTGTTAGATGTGTAGATTGGGTGGTTACAATATGTTAGCTGTGTAGATTGGGTGGTTACAATCTGTTAGATGTGTAGATTGTGTGGTTACAATATGTTAGATGTGGTAGATTGGGTGGTTACAATCTGTTAGATGTGTAGATTGGGTGGTTACAATATGTTAGATGTGTAGATTGGGTGGTTACAATCTGTTAGATGTGTAGATTGGGTGGTTACAATATGTTAGATGTGTAGATTGGATGGTTACAATATGTTAGATGTGGTAGATTGGGTGGTTACAATCTGTTAGATGTGGTAGATTGGGTGGTTACAATCTGTTAGATGTGTAGATTGTGTGGTTACAATCTGTTAGATGTGTAGATTGGGTGGTTACAATCTGTTAGATGTGTAGATTGTGTGGTTACAATATGTTAGATGTGGTAGATTGGGTGGTTACAATCTGTTAGATGTGTAGATTGGGTGGTTACAATCTGTTAGATGTGTAGATTGGGTGGTTACAATCTGTTAGATGTGTAGATTGGGTGGTTACAATCTGTTAGATGTGGTAGATTGGGTGGTTACAATCTGTTAGATGTGTAGACTGGGTGGTTACAATCTGTTAGATGTGGTAGATTGGGTGGTTACAATCTGTTAGATGTGTAGATTGGGTGGTTACAATCTGCTAGATGTGGTAGATTGGGTGGTTACAATCTGTTAGATGTGGTAGATTGGGTGGTTACAATCTGCTAGATGTGGTAGATTGGGTGGTTACAATCTGTTAGATGTGGTAGATTGGGTGGTTACAATCTGTTAGATGTGGTAGATTGGGTGGCTACAATCTGCTAGATGTGGTAGATTGGGTGGTTACAGTCTGTTAGATGTGTAGATTGGGTGGTTACAATATGTTAGATGTGTAGATTGGGTGGTTACAATCTGTTAAATGTGTAGATTGGGTGGTTACAATCTGTTAGATGTGTAGATTGGGTGGTTACAATCTGTTAGATGTGTAGATTGGGTGGTTACAATCTGTTAGATGTGGTAGATTGGATGGTTACAATATGTTAGATGTGTTGATTGGATGGTTACAATATGTTAGATGTGTAGATTGGGTGGTTACAATCTGTTAGATGTGTAGATTGGGTGGTTACAATCTGTTAGATGTGTAGATTGGGTGGTTACAATCTGTTAGATGTGTAGATTGGGTGGTTACAATCTGTTAGATGTGTAGATTGGGTGGTTACAATCTGTTAGATGTGGTAGATTGGGTGGTTATAATCTGTTAGCTGTGTAGATTGGGTGGTTACAATCTGTTAGCTGTGTAGATTGGGTGGTTACAATCTGTTAGATGTGGTAGATTGGGTGGTTACAATCTGTTAGATGTGGTAGATTGGGTGGTTACAATCTGTTAAATGTGTAGATTGTGTGGTTACAATCTGTTAGATGTGGTAGATTGGGTGGTTACAATCTGTTAGATGTGGTAGATTGGGTGGTTACAATCTGTTAAATGTGAAGATTGTGTGGTTACAATCTGTTAGATGTGGTAGATTGGGTGGTTACAATCTGTTAGATGTGTAGATTGGGTGGTTACAATCTGTTAGATGTGGTAGATTGGGTGGTTACAATATGTTAGCTGTGTAGATTGGGTGGTTACAATCTGTTAGATGTGTAGATTGGGTGGTTACAATCTGTTAGATGTGGTAGATTGGGTGGTTACAATATGTTAGATGTGGTAGATTGGGTGGTTACAATCTGTTAGATGTGTAGATTGGGTGGTTACAATCTGTTAGATGTGGTAGATTGGGTGGTTACAATCTGCTAGATGTGGTAGATTGGGTGGTTACAATCTGTTAGATGTGGTAGATTGGGTGGTTACAATCTGTTAGATGTGGTAGATTGGGTGGTTACAATCTGTTAGATATGTAGATTGGGTGGTTACAATATGTTAGATGTGTAGATTGGGTGGTTACAATCTGTTAAATGTGTAGATTGGGTGGTTACAATATGTTAGATGTGTAGATTGGATGGTTACAATCTGTTAGATGTGTAGATTGGGTGGTTACAATCTGTTAGATGTGTAGATTGGGTGGTTACAATCTGTTAGATGTGTAGATTGGGTGGTTACAATCTGTTAGATGTGTAGATTGGGTGGTTACAATCTGTTAGATGTGTAGATTGGGTGGTTACAATCTGTTAGATGTGTAGATTGGGTGGTTACAATCTGTTAGATGTGGTAGATTGGGTGGTTACAATCTGTTAGCTGTGTAGATTGGGTGGTTACAATCTGTTAGCTGTGTAGATTGGGTGGTTACAATCTGTTAGATGTGGTAGATTAGGTGGTTACAATATGTTAGATGTGGTAGATTGGGTGGTTACAATCTGTTAGATGTGGTAGATTGGGTGGTTACAATATGTTAGATGTGTAGACTGGGTGGTTACAATCTGTTAGATGTGGTAGATTGGGTGGTTACAATCTGTTAGATGTGTAGATTGGATGGTTACAATATGTTAGATGTGTAGATTGGATGGTTACAATATGTTAGATGTGTAGATTGGGTGGTTACAATCTGTTAGATGTGTAGATTGGGTGGTTACAATCTGTTAGATGTGTAGACTGGGTGGTTACAATCTGTTAGATGTGGTAGATTGGGTGGTTACAATCTGTTAGATGTGTAGATTGGATGGTTACAATATGTTAGATGTGGTAGATTGGGTGGTTACAATCTGTTAGATGTGGTAGATTGGGTGGTTACAATCTGTTAGATGTGTAGATTGGGTGGTTACAATCTGCTAGATGTGGTAGATTGGGTGGTTACAATCTGTTAGATGTGGTAGATTGGGTGGTTACAATCTGTTAGATGTGTAGATTGGATAGTTACAATATGTTAGATGTGGTAGATTGGGTGGTTACAATCTGTTAGATGTGGTAGATTGTGTGGTTACAATATGTTAGATGTGTAGATTGGGTGGTTACAATCTGTTAGATGTGGTAGATTGGGTGGTTACAATATGTTAGATGTGAAGATTGGATGGTTACAATCTGTTAGATGTGGTAGATTGGGTGGTTACAATATGTTAGATGTGGTAGATTGGGTGGTTACAATCTGTTAGATGTGGTAGATTGGGTGGTTACAATCTGTTAGATGTGGTAGATTGGGTGGTTACAGTCTGTTAGATGTGTAGATTGTGTGGTTACAATCTGTTAGATGTGGTAGATTGGGTGGTTACAATCTGTTAGATGTGTAGATTGGGTGGTTACAATCTGTTAGATGTGTAGATTGGGTGGTTACAATCTGTTAGATGTGTAGATTGGGTGGTTACAATATGTTAGATGTGTAGATTGGGTGGTTACAATCTGTTAGATGTGGTAGATTGGGTGGTTACAATATGTTAGATGTGTAGATTGGATGGTTACAATCTGTTAGATGTGTAGATTGGGTGGTTACAATCTGTTAGATGTGTAGATTGGGTGGTTACAATCTGTTAGATGTGTAGATTGGGTGGTTACAATCTGTTAGATGTGTAGATTGGGTGGTTACAATCTGTTAGATGTGTAGATTGGGTGGTTACAATCTGTTAGATGTGTAGATTGTGTGGTTACAATCTGTTAGATGTGTAGATTGGGTGGTTACAATCTGTTAGATGTGGTAGATTGGGTGGTTACAATCTGTTAGATGTGTAGATTGGATGGTTACAATATGTTAGATGTGTAGATTGGATGGTTACAATATGTTAGATGTGTAGATTGGGTGGTTACAATCTGTTAGATGTGTAGATTGGGTGGTTACAATCTGTTAGATGTGTAGATTGGATGGTTACAATATGTTAGATGTGTAGATTGGGTGGTTACAATCTGTTAGATGTGGTAGATTGGGTGGTTACAATATGTTAGATGTGGTAGATTGGATGGTTACAATATGTTAGATGTGTAGATTGGGTGGTTACAATCTGTTAGATGTGGTAGATTGGGTGGTTACAATCTGTTAGATGTGGTAGATTGGGTGGTTACAATCTGTTAGATGTGGTAGATTGGGTGGTTACAATATGTTAGATGTGTAGATTGGGTGGTTACAATCTGTTAGATGTGGTAGATTGGGTGGTTACAATCTGTTAGATGTGGTAGATTGGGTGGTTACAATATGTTAGATGTGGTAGACTGGGTGGTTACAATCTGTTAGATGTGTAGATTGTGTGGTTACAATCTGTTAGATGTGTAGATTGGATGGTTACAATCTGTTAGATGTGGTAGATTGGGTGGTTACAATCTGTTAGATGTGTAGATTGGGGGGTTACAATCTGCTAGATGTGGTAGATTGGATGGTTACAATATGTTAGATGTGGTAGGCTGGGTGGTTACAATCTGTTAGATGTGTAGATTGGGTGGTTACAATATGTTAGATGTGTAGATTGGGTGGTTACAATCTGTTAGATGTGGTAGATTGGGTGGTTACAATCTGTTAGATGTGGTAGATTGGGTGGTTACAATCTGTTAGATGTGTAGATTGGGTGGTTACAATCTGTTAGATGTGGTAGATTGGGTGGTTACAATCTGTTAGATATGTAGATTGGGTGGTTACAATATGTTAGATGTGTAGATTGGGTGGTTACAATCTGTTAAATGTGTAGATTGGGTGGTTACAATATGTTAGATGTGTAGATTGGATGGTTACAATCTGTTAGATGTGTAGATTGGGTGGTTACAATCTGTTAGATGTGTAGATTGGGTGGTTACAATCTGTTAGATGTGTAGATTGGGTGGTTACAATCTGTTAGATGTGTAGATTGGGTGGTTACAATCTGTTAGATGTGTAGATTGGGTGGTTACAATCTGTTAGATGTGTAGATTGGGTGGTTACAATCTGTTAGATGTGGTAGATTGGGTGGTTACAATCTGTTAGCTGTGTAGATTGGGTGGTTACAATCTGTTAGCTGTGTAGATTGGGTGGTTACAATCTGTTAGATGTGGTAGATTAGGTGGTTACAATATGTTAGATGTGGTAGATTGGGTGGTTACAATCTGTTAGATGTGGTAGATTGGGTGGTTACAATATGTTAGATGTGTAGACTGGGTGGTTACAATCTGTTAGATGTGGTAGATTGGGTGGTTACAATCTGTTAGATGTGTAGATTGGGTGGTTACAATCTGTTAGATGTGGTAGATTGGGTGGTTACAATCTGTTAGATGTGGTAGATTGGGTGGTTACAATCTGTTAGATGTGGGTTTTTTTTAAAGATTCCCATATGCGTTGCTTCTTTAACCATACCTGCTATTCATCGAAAATATAGGTCAAATAGTTATACTTGGAAATGGAAAGATTTAAAAGTAAAAATAAAAGATGAAAAAGTAAATATAACTTGTACGTGAAATCATATAAAACTAAATACATTAATATGTATTTAATCTTAAAGCTTGTATAAACATGGAGAGCTTTAAACAAAAGAATTTAAAAACATAATATCCTTTGCTATCGATCTAAATCTGTTGGTTACAGACCAACCCTTAACCGTCAACGCTGATTCTGTTATTTTTTTTTATAACGGACAAAATTGTATGGAACAGCAAAGTGTGTACAATATTTCATCTTTACGATCTTTCATATCATGTTTTCCATCACTCTTCCCGCCATGTTATTTCTGCCTCACGGAACCTTTAGCAGCATCAGTTGTTGATTGTTTTTCTCTCTAGAAGTGGCTGATGTTTCAAAAAATTTATGTCATATTTCTTCTATTTTTTTTCCTTCTGAAAATCTTCTACTCATTTTGATTATCATTATTTATCATATAAGCCGTTAAGAAGTGTGTCGGTCTCTAATCGTTATAGGCACTTTGTCTTCGTTAAAACTGAAGAATGTCAAATTTTTACTTTCTCGTATATACGTAGTATAGAGAAAGTATTGTAATCGTGCAAAAAAAAAAAATCGAGATTTTTACAAATCTCGACGTTTTACACCTCACTGATACGGAAAAACATAATTTTGCAATCTTGTCCGTATGTCTGTGTGTGTGTGTGTCTGTCTGTCTGTCTGTCTGTCCGTGTGTAAACACGATAACTTGAGTACCGTTACAGCTAGGTTGATGAAATTTCATATATAAGTATTTTATCAAAATCGTAGATCCGTATCAACTTTTGAGCGATTTCCGATAACCGGAAGTGGTACTTTTCCTACTTTGAATTTTTCAAAAGCCTATAACTTGAGTACTATTTCAGATAGATAAATGAAATTTCACATGTAAGTAAAAGATCTAATTCTCTACCTTCTGTTAAATTTTGAGTAATTTCCGTTGACTGGAAGTAGTAATTTACGCTACTTCCGATTTCTCAAAAAACTAATGTAAATTTTTAAAGTACTAATAATATTGCGCACTATTATACGCGTTTTTATTCGGCGTTTGCTTGGTGCGCAATGTTTTTTTTATGAGATTCTATTCTATTTTTAAAAGTTTAAGTATTTAAAATGGATTAAAAATCATAACTATATCCCCAGTTACCATCCCCTGTTGTTTTATATAAGAATATTCGAGAAAGTTTAGGGGAGATCACTCCCGGTTTATTTTCTCATAGAATTCTCATGGTTTTTTGTCGTCAATCACACACCTACCATCCGTGTAGGAACAATTTATTATATTTTATTTATTCCCTATATGTAGACATCACGTTGAAATATATACTACAATTTTAAAGATGCAGCACCAATAAACCTAACATAGAGAACAGTGATATCCTTAAGATCACTAAGTATTGTGTGTTTTTTTTTTAAATTCCTGCCGATTTCGCTGTTAGTGCGATTGTCAAATTAGATTGAAGGTCATGAATAAATCTTTTTTCAAAATAAACCGGGAGTGATCTCCCCTAAACTTTCTCGAATATTCTTATATAAAACAACAGGGGATGGGAACTCGGGCTATAAACATGATTTTTAATCCATTTTAAATACTTAAAGTTTTAAAAATAGAATAAAATCTCGTAGACAAAAGAATTACACACCAAGTGAACGTAAAATAAAAAAGTGCATAATAGTGCGCAATATTATTAGTACTTTAAAAATTTACATTAGTTTTTTGAGAAATCGGAAGTAGCGTAAATTACTACTTCCGGTCAACAGAAATTACTCAAAATTTAACAGAAGGTAGAAAATTAGATCTTTTACTCACATGTGAAATTTCATTTATCTATCTGAAATAGTACTCAAGTTATAGGCTTTTGAAAAATTCAAAGGAGAAAAAAAAACCACTTCCGGTTATCGGAAATCGCTCAAAAGTTGATACGGATCTACGATTTTGATAAAATACTTTAATATGAAATTTCATCAACCTAGCTGTAACGGTACTCAAGTAATCGTGTTTACACACAGACAGACACACAGACAGACACACAGACATACGGACAGAATTGCATAGCCTAGTTTTTCAGACTGGATTACGCATAAAACCTCTTAATTTTGATAAATCTGGATTGATAATTTTTGCCCGATTAAAATAAGTCCTCTATACTTCGGATATGATGAAGGACTGAGGTGTAATACGATGAAAATTGTTAAAATTTCAAGTGATTTTTGTGCACGATTACAATACTTTCTCTATAGGCCTACTTCGTATATACGAGAAAGTAAAAACACGATTTTGTTTGTGAAAGGGGAGATAATCCTAGGTAAATGTCAAACCGTGTTCATCGGATTGGATTAACCGCAATACATTAATTACGGCATGACATATAACTTTACTATAAAAATAAGGTGTTGTTTAGTTTATAAATTTGCACCACGCAGTTGAAGGAACTCAAGAACTCGAGAATGTGAATGCCTCAAGTCTAACACATGCAGTACAGTCATGTTGGTAGCGAGGTGTCCTCCATAAAGTAGCCTAACATTGTAGTATTACACGCTGTAGCTAATTACGGGTAGAATCTATGCAGCTCGTTACGTTAGAGTTAGAAACAGCTTTACTTTGTTTAGTTTTCTAGATAGAGGTAGGCATTGTCCAGGGAGTAGTTATAATTATTGTTGGAGGTTTTAGTTTTCGAAGAGAGTATTTGAGTAATTGACAGAGTTTAATTGTATTTTAACATGATGTGATTCATATGCAATACGATGTATTGCTGGTTTTCCTATTTGTAATGGTAATGGTATCATGAGGTGATTCAAGTCCAGTTTTAGGCTTCAATTTTTTAATTATATTTTCACACGTATAAGCTTACTGTTTTAAACATCGCATTGGTCATCGATCCTAAGGACAAGATCTTGAAATAAACATGAATTTATTTTCATAGGAGCATTTCTTCAAAACACAATATAATGAGGTAGCCAGTCCCCACCCCCCCCCCGAGTTTCTTCCAGGCATCTCTTCGGGGGGGGGGGGGGGGGGCTCACACCCCCCCCCCCCCCCCCCGACATTTTTTTACCGCCCCCCCCCCCCCCCCCCCCCGAACGAAATGAAATTTATATAATTTATATAGAAAATATATACTTTTAACAGTGTCCCCCGTCCCCCCCCCCCGAAGAAAGTCTACTGCCCCCCGAAAATTTATAGTGCCCTCCCAGAGAAAAAAGTCTGGAATAAACACTGGTCACCCCATGTAGTATGTAGGCAATTGACCTGGAACAGTATATAATTTTAACTAACTTGAACATCACAAATTGTGGTTTTATGTAATAATAAACAAACTAGTTAGATAAACAATTATTTTTTAAAAGTATTTCAAATTTTTTTTTATAGTAGTTGACTAATTTATCATTTTTTTTTGCAGATAAATGACTCAAACATGCATAAATCAAAATTTCATTTTGTCCTTCCCTTTTTGGTAAGTCGTAGAACTACCCTATAGGTCTAGAGTTTATGAGAGAATGTTGGCTGCTAGACAAACTGGTTAATTTTTATAAACTAATTAGCCTACTTTTTATTTATTTTAAGCCATTTAATATGTGTGGGCCTCCACATCAAGCCTTTGATTCACCTTCAGACTAGGACAGAAACAAACATTAAGAGAAAACAACATTTTATGAGCCTATATTAGGCCTATAATGAAAATTTAAAATATGCAAAAAAATGGTTAAATTTAGATAGGCCTCTATTTTTTCCAAAATTATTCTTTCAAAAGTCCTGTGTGTTCTTTCTTTCCTCCTCTCCTCCTCCCCCCCCCCCTCCCCTTGCCCCCCCCCCCCCCCCATTTTACTGGCAAATCTGTCCATGGTCAAAACGTGGATTAATTTTATATATATATATATATATATATATATATATATATATATATATATATATATATATATATATATATATTTATGAATGACATTTCTTGAACAGAGTATGAAGTCGATTCATCTCCACTCCTATGTGACTGGGGGCGTCAATATCACAGGGTTTGAGCTGTTCAAGGAAGGAAAAGTTTCCTATTTCAGGAAAGACAATATCAAACCTGTCAAGGTAGGCCTGTGTGTACAAATAGACAGCTGCATTAAAATTAAAGAGTGGGCCTATAGTGCTGTTGTGAAACAGAAATTTATCTAAGAATTCTTAAAGTTAAAGGTTATATTACAAGTGTTGAAAATGTTAGGTTAATATAGAGTTGTATAAGAGGTTTTTGTTGTAAAATCCATAGCTTGCTACTGCAATGAAATAAATTTTATAAAATGCTACTTTCTCACTTTTTAGTCTGTAAGTAATTTTATATTTAGTTTAGTTAAGTTTCATAGGCTTAATTATATCCAACCTGGACTTAATAAATGTTTAATATGTTGTGATGGTTTTATAGTTTGGGTAACTACTCATGTAAAGTAAGGTTTGTTTCAAGTTTTGTATAAAAAATATTGTGGGTGTGGGTTATTAACTCTGGTAATACCTTTTGTCACATTCTGTCAAACTCTACACCACTCAATTATCTTTCCCCTGATTAGTTCATTTGTTTAACCTTTTTTCTCTCATTATTTCCCCTTGTTTGTGGACAGATTTATGAGCAGCTCTCTGCCGACACCTTAAATCTACTGCTGCACAGTTTTGCTACACTACAGAGCCGCCAGGGTTCCATCTCAGTTTTTGCCGATGTTGTTGGTTGGCAAAACAGCCAGAACACTTGCTCTCCCCAGCTTGGTGGAAAGTGGAAATACGGATCTACTCTAGCTCAAGTCTTTCAGAATGTCAGATTTTACAACAACAAAAATATTTTAAAAACAAAAATAATTTTAAAACCATGTATAGCCAAGAACCCACCTTTGAACCACTGAAAACTTTAAAAAAAAAGTTTTGCTTCCCTTTTCAGACTAACATGACAGGAAGGAGTGGTATCATTCACTTTCAGCCCAATGGACAGAGGCGAGACTTCAGTGTTGATGTGCAAGAAGTGACTATGTACAGAGGCATCACCACTGTAAGTTATCTTGTGACTAGTTGTAACATTAATACAAGATTCTTTATTTGAAAAAAATGTTTAAAATGAGTTTACTAAATTTATATTTATTTATTTGAACTTGTGTTATTTGTTAAGTTAGGAACATGGGACTTTAAAGTTGGCTTTAGAGTTCATGGAGAAGAGCAAGTTTTAGACAAAGCAAATAGAACAATAGACAACAGAACAAGAATAGTCACCTCTGTTGAGGTACGTTCTAGAACAGCTGGTAATTTAGCCCATACAATTCTCTTAAGTAAAAAAAAATTGAATTTTATGTTTCACTAAATTTTAAATACATATTTTAATATTGGTTTCTTTAGGAAGAGCCTTATTTAATGCCTGCGACTGAGATCTTTGGTGGAATACCCTTAGTTGGACGCTTTAGATTTGTGGGATACTGTTCTGACCTGGCAGAGATGGTGTCACGTAATGTTGGATACGATTATCACATCCGATTTGTGCGTGACAAACAGTATGGGAAGAAGAGGGATGATGGAACATGGAATGGAGTAATAGGAGAGTTGATAAAACATGTTAGTTGTCGTTATTTTCAATTGAGGCTTATTGCGGCCAATGATAGAATGGTCTCGTATTTTATGTTATAGAAACTCATATAATCTTGCATAGAAACATTCAACTAAGTCTACACATCTTTAAAAAAAGTTGATTAGATTCTCTGACACCCTATTATTGAAGATATCTTAAGTTATTACAATTGTAATAATATTTATTATAAGCAGTTCAACTTACTTTCCATTTCTTCAAGGAAGCTGATATTGCCATAGCACCACTAACAATCACTTCTGATCGTGAAAAAGTTTTGGATTTTACTAAACCATTTATGAGTTTAGGAATTTCTTTAATGATAAAAAAGCCAGCAGACACAGACCCACACGTTTTCTCTTTTATGGCACCATTGTCACAAGAAATCTGGCTGTGCACGGTCAGCAGTTTTCTCTTCTGATTTAGATTTTTTTAATTTGCTATTCAATATCCACGATTTTTATAATTAAACTCTATTTGCAGAAATAAACAATAGTTCTTAACTGTTTTATAGTAATCTAATAATGGTAGTTATGGATTATTATTTGAAAATGGTATTGAAATCATTAAATTCTTTACATAACTTTTCTCACTCATTAATACAAATATTATTTGTTTCTTCTAGATATTTGCCTTTATTGGTGTTAGTGTTGTTTTGTTTCTGGTCAGTCGATTTAGTTCAGAAGAATGGCAAGTTGATGCTGACTCAAAATTGGAAAATGATTTCACCATTGGAAACAGTTTGTGGTTTTCACTTGGTGCCTTTATGCAACAAGGCTGTGATGTTTTGCCAAAGTAATTCTCAAATTATCTCAAGCTCAATTAGAAATCTTCAGACAAAAATGTTTAGAATGGTCATTAAGTTTAATATATTGGCTATTTATGCGGTTCATTGAGTCTAATTAGCCCCAGTTTAATTAGCCCCCAATGTTACTGTTAGCTTGTTTTGATAGTAGCCTTTAATAAATTTAATTCAATTTCCTATTTTTTTAAAAATTAGGTCAGTATCAGGTCGGATTGTTACAAGTGTCTGGTGGTTTTTTACACTGATCATCATCTCCTCATACACAGCCAACTTGGCAGCTTTCCTAACCACCATGAGGATGAGTGGGAGTATTAGATCAGCTGAGGATTTGGTCAAGCAAACTGAGATTAAATATGGACCCTATAAAAATGGAAGCACCTACATGTTTTTTAATGTAAAGCAATACTTTTTATGACATTGAAAACCCAATATTACTATACTATTCAATCACTCAAGTTTTGTTAATCTTATTTTTCAACTTATTTCTCTAAAGCAAACTACAGTTTCATTATATCAACGAATGTGGTCATTCATGAACTCACAGCAAGATGTATTTGTTAACAATAATGAAGAAGGCATAGAAAGAGTGCGCAAAAGTAATGGACAATATGTTTTCCTTATTGAGTCAACTCTTAATGAATATTATAATTCAAGGTAAATAATATTTAAATCTGTCAGTTTTAAAAAGGTAATTAGCAGCATAATTTATTTTATGCTTTACTGAAGGATTTTAATTTAAACATCAATTTAATGTCAAAAAGATTGAAAATTGAATAAACATCTATTTATTTCTATTTAACTATTCATAAACCTATAAAATTAAAACATTCATTACAATCTAAAACTATTATTTGTGTCAATCCATATGAACTTCATGAGCATAAGTAAATCATTATTCTTAGGAAGAAATTTAAAATTATATTTAATATAACTTGATTTAGTCCTACCTTCTTTTTTACTGATCAGCAAATATAATTTCATAGAATATTGAAGCTGTGGTTACGGTTGCTATTCTATTGTTTTAGATTACCTTGTGACACAATGAAGGCTGGGAACAACTTGGATTCTAAAGGCTATGGCATAGCAACCCCAATGGGCTCAGACATAAGGTGCCATGGTTTCATGTTATTTGTTTATTTGTATTCATGTTCTATTAGCTAAATAACAAGGGTTGCTTTTTAATGTACTTAGGTACTGAAAACAATTTTTTTTAAAATTCACTATTCACTATTTAGAAATAAAGTGTAATAAATATTTTTATCCATGAACAGTAACTGAAATAATTATTAAGGTAATTGTATTATTAACATTGATTTAAATCCATAAAAAGTTACTGAAATGATTATTTATATAATTTTATTATCAATATTTTATTTCAATTATTCTAGAGATAAGCTCACTCTAAGTATACTTCAGTTAAGAGAAGATGGAGTTCTTGATGAACTTAAAAAGAAATGGTGGATTGAAAAATCACAATGTCCATTAGAAACTGTATCAAAGGTAAATATTAAAATTTCTGACTCATGCGGACTGTAGGTTTACTCTTTCTCTTATTTTAGTTTGAAAGCATAAAGTATGTGTACATGTGATAACCTACAACTTGGTCTACTGTTCAAATTGTAGGCTACGTCTAGTTCTATATAACAATAACCACTCTGTCAACATAATGTCATGTGGGGAATGGAATACTGTCATACACAGTGTGGGAATAGGTGTAATTATATAGTCTAATTTATTTTTATAGTAGTTCATATTAAGGGTAGAGCTTCTTTCAGAAATCTTTGATACTTCTAGGATTAGAGGCGCAATTATAAAATGATTACATTTTATATTGTTACTATTTTCTTGTCATTCCTCCTCCATGCAAGGAGAGATGACTGATAAAAAACACTGATTTTATGATTTTTATCAAAAGAAGCAGAATGGTTTAGAAAACATGTAAAGATCAGCTAGTAACGTTTTACGTTTGATTACTTAAAAACGCGTAAATATATCTAGATGCTCATTTTTTTCTCATGGAATGTTTAACAGGACCCTGATGCATCTCTAACACTCTCCAAAGTGGCTGGAATCTTCTACATTTTGGTGGCTGGACTAGCTTTGTCTGTTATTTCTGTAATACTTGAATTTCTTTATAAAACTAAAGTGGATTCAAGAAAACAGAATGTATGTCAACTTGCTTCAAATTATAAAATATATTAAAACTAGATAATGATTGTTAGCAATATATTGTGTCAATACATCAATGAAGAATTAGTAGGTTAACTTAATATATAATAAAAATAAATATGGTGTTGTTATATAGTTATATCATATAAACAAACATTTGAATTAAGTTCATTCTTCAGATATAATGTAATCAATCATTATCCACAGATTTCATTTGGATCTGAAGCTAGATCAAAATTTCGCCTTTCTATAAGTGGTCATTCTGAAGATGACCCCAATGAACAAAGGACACCTTTAAAATCATCAACTTCAGTATGTACAAACTAATCATGCTATTAATGTCATTTTATACTGAAACGCGTAAGGACAATTTTAAAAATATATTATAAAAATGGCACCCCGTCAAAAGAGCGCACGATATAAGAGCGCCGACATAAGAGCGCACTAATTTCCCGACAAAAGAGCGCCGACATAAGAGCGCAAACTAAAAATCGAAAAACCATATTTAATAAATAAAAAAAGAAAATTAACTTAGATCAGAAGGCATCGTTTGATGTTAACTCTTTATTGTTTCATTAAAAAACTAATTGTTCAGTTTCTTTAACTAAAAAACTGGTACAATCAACGTGAAGTCCAATTATTCAAAACTCAATCTAATAACACATACAAAGATTTTAAATGTTAGGCCTAAAGTGAGAATATAAACTGAAATGAAATGTAACAAAATAAAAATAAGTTCCATTAGCATTTGCTCTGTCCTGTCTATATCTGTAGCCTTCGACCAATATAATAACCTTCCCTTTCTGTGATTCGATCTTGTCCATGTTACTTGGATTAGAAATATTGTCAAACTGCATTCATAACATATTAACCATAATATATAAATAAAGACGTGTTAACCATGTCCTATTCGTTTAGCGTACAACATGTGTTTTTTATATGACTGCGCTCTTATGTCGGCGCTCTTTTGTCGTGCGCTCTTTTGTCGTGCGCTCTTTTGACGGGTCACCTATAAAAATACAATAACTTAATAGTCAAGTGGAAAAATGTCATTAAAAAAAAATTTCTTATGTTTTTTGTTTCAGTTTGCCATGCCACAGGTTTCTCTTGATAGCAAGACATCTTTATATAAAACACAAACTCTAGTCTAGAAGCTTTCACCAGAAACACAAGGAAAGCTAGATGGTTGTGATAAGCTTTGAACTCAGTATTTTACTAATGTATGTTCTTATTTCTTTATGCATTTAACTTTAGTTTTTTAAATAATTGTAGTATTTCATATTAATTAAGTGTAAGTTTAACAATTATTTTTTAATTCTGAAAAAATTTACTTCTATTATCAATAGTATTTTCTTACTTTAACTGGTACATAATCTAGGGGACATAACTATGCAACTTTATTTGTATTTATGAATAAAAACATGCCCCTTCCCCAAAAGGTGAAAATTTAAAAAATGAAGCAATCCACAAAATGTGCAATGAATATAATGTGTTTTAGTTTCTAGTAAAGCATGTTAACATTTTTGCCATTAAAATTTAATTGCAAATTACTGCAAAGCTGTTAATAACAAGTTATGCATTTTTAAAAAATAAGCTATGTAATGGTCTATAATGAGAGTTTTTTTTTGGTTTCTTTCAGTCATTTGAGTAAGCCAACATCAGTTTATTATTAAACCTCAAATAAACTGGAAAAACTAAATTATTGCAGATGTTTCTTAAACAAAAGTAAATTTTATTATTAAGAGTGTTTTCAATAGAATGATATAGAAGAACAATGAATTAGAATGTGGAGAGAGGAACTATAGGCTTTTTGTCAAAGTTTAAATAAATACAATATTCAAGTCATGCTGTTTCCAGATAACTAACATTACACTACGAAAGAAAATATCTGAAGATTTTCTTTTAACTGGTTTCTATGGCGCAGGGAAAAAACTAGTTGGAGACAAATACTGGTATCTAAAATATATTATTCACACTCAAACTCACTTTTATTCTATTAAACAAAGTGCTATAATTATATGAAGTTTTCAGTGAAATATGACTTTATTGTATCGGTTAGAACATTGTTTAAGGTATCTCTTTAATAAAACTATTTTTCTGCACTTGTTTTAATATTTCTGCTTTTTATTGTTGCATTTTGCATTATGATGCAGTTTTACTATGGTTGCATTATGTTAAGTGCACTATTCTGTGCATATTTCATGTGTATATTTAAATTAATTTCTCAATTTAAATTTGTAATTTCTTCAGTTTTTTTTAAATTAGAGTACATTATTTACAAAATGAACTGATGAAAATATCAAGATAAACACTCATTTATTAGATAAAGTTACAGGAAATAATTGATTTAACAACATTTTTTTTTTTAAATACACGAACAGCTGTCATGGTCAGCGTATTTTACTAACAGCTGCCATGGTCAGTGTATTTTAAGCTGCCGTGGTCAGTGTATTTTACTAACAGCTGCCATGGTCAGTGTATTTTAAGCTGTCATGGTCAGTGTATTTTACTAACACAATTTACTAATTGGATTACATTCACAGAAATAACACTGTGACATACAATAACTACAACTGTTTACAAATAAGACCTATTTAAAACAATACACCATTACCAAAAGTTGCTTAGATTTACTTTACACTGTGATCTTTCAGACACCCATGTTCACCATTTTAGAGAACAGCCTAAATTAACCTGATGTTTCATTTCCTCATTATGTTCATCATGTTCATCTTTACAATGCTAAATCAATATTTTTTTTTCTGTATAACGTCTGTCAGGTAGGCATACAATCATTTATGAGAGATTTCATTATCCCCCCCACAGCGATTGTAGATTCCCAAGTTCATTAGCAGTTTGGTAATTAATTCATTTAATTAAAAATAAGTTTTTATTTTATTTATTTTTTGTATTTTAACTTCCACATGTGATTACTTTGTTAAAAGCATTACATCAATTGGTACATTGTAGAGCCTTAGAGACCTAATTTTTTTTTTATAAACTCAAGTCTATTGTACATTGTACTGAGACTTGACTTGTATATTTTGTACAATCTGGAATTTATAGAGATGTTTAAAGTCACTGCATTGACATGCCAAGATAAAATATGGTTTACATTGTGTTATCAGCTAAAGAAAAAATAATTCAGCAAAGTTTTCACTGATGGTATTCAGCTTTGTGGATGTATGTAGAGAATGTAGCAAGCTCTGAAGGATAGTGTTTATCTTGACGTGGGTCATGAAACAGTCATGAAGTTTGGTGAAGATTGGGTCAACATTTTGTTACCTTATGTGGGTGAAGAGGTTAGTAATTAGAGGTTATTTAAGTAAAAATTTAAAAAATCGTGGGGGACGGAGTGGTCTAGCGAGAGCTAACCTGTTAGTCTCGAGTTCGAATCCGGGTTCAAGTCAGTAGACCGTCCCTGAGTCCACCCAACTCTGATGGGTACCTAAATCACGTTAGGGTAAGGAAAGGCGGCTGGGCATAGTGCTGACCACACTATTTCTTCATATGCTGAGGTCACAGAAACATGTGAACTCTACTTCACTTGCCATATAGACCGTCAGGTTTGAAAAGGGAACTTCGCTTGTTTTTTTACAAAAAACTTATAGAGCTATGCTAGAGTTTTGTAATGCTATTGTAGATTGTGATGGGGGGGGGGGCGCTGGCTTTATGTGTGAAGTGATGAACGGAAGGAATAAAGCTAAATAAAAAGGTTTCTTATAAAGAGATGTTTAAACATTTTTCTAAATAAGAATACACGGATAGTCAGTAAACGTTACAAAAACATCGATAATATGTATATAGTTTAATACTGCCATGATAATTCACCTTTCCTTGAATTATAATACCGAAATTAATATTTTTTATACTCAGTGCTGTTTAATTGTTTTGTGTGTCCCGTTAAGTGTTTCCATTTTTTGCATTTTCAATAATCACACAATGTCCAATTTTTCCTGCACTTTCTTGTGTTCTAAAGATAATAATGTTAGATTCTTGTTATTCATAGTATAAGAGCTATGAAATTTGTTGCTAACATTTGTCATGTCTTGGGGAAAATTGATTGAAGTTATTCAACATATAGATGTCAGTTTTTCTTAAGCTTTATGAATAAACAAAATAATGAAAATATTGAGGTTTATTTTACAGTGTGTATTTTTTTTTTTAAAATAAGGCCTACATATCTCTATACGTCGAAAAAAAAAATAACTTGAATAGTTTGCGGTAAACTCACACTGGCGAGGAGAAAGAGAGAAAGATATATATATATATATATATATATATATATATATATATATATATATATATATATATAGAGGGCAGAGTTTCTTCCAGGCATCTCTTCGGGGGGGGGGGGAGGGCGAAAAAAGTCTACCGCCCCCCCCCCCTCCCCGAACGAATTGAAATTTATATAGAAAATATATACTTTTAACAGTGTCCTTAACAGTGTCCCGCCCCCCCCCCCCCCCATCCCGATAATTTCAAGTGCCCCCCTGGAGAAAAAAAGTCTGGAAGGAACACTGAGAGAGATATAGAGAGGGGGTGGGGAGGGAGCGAGAGAAAAGAATAGTCGTGAGAGAAGACGTCAGGTTAAGTTTTATGAATAAATAAAATAATGAACATATTGAGGTTTATTTTAGAGTGTGTATTTTAAAAACATAAGGCCTACATATCACTATACGTCGAAAACAACTTGAATAGTTCGCGGCATATCCGTCATTTTTTGGGCTCCACTTGTAGACCTAAACTTTTCACTGACATGTAGGGTGCGCCAATTTGTAACGAAACAGCTGACTAATGTCTGACATGTAGGATGTGATGCTGTTTGGAAACAGCTGATTAATGTCTGACATGTAGGCTGTGATGCTGTTTGTAACGAAACAGCTGATTAATGTCTGACATGTAGGATGTGATGCTGTTTGTAACGAAACAGCTGACTAATGTCTGACATGTAGGCTGTGATGCTGTTTGTAACGAAACAGCTGGCTAATGTCTGACATGTAGGATGTGATGCTGTTTGTAACGAAACAGCTGAGTGATGTTTTTATAGCTTGGGGTGACACTTCCCCTTCACAAACCAACCACTATTTTATTGCGCTATTTTTGTGTCCTAAATAAATTCGTTTTAGATTAGCGAGAATACGTTTCAGAAAAAAACAACACGTGAAATGTCAGATTAAATGAGTGCGCACACCAGACCGACGCCGTGCAACAACTGCCGAGAAGTGACAGTCAGACATGGAAGGGCACAGCGCTGATTGTACGGGTATTTCGCGACAACCTGCTCACACGGTTAAAGCCAGTGAAAATGTGTTCAAATCTTCGGGAAATAAAGCGCAAGAAATCGATTGTCAAACAACTCATACGTGTCTAACTAGGCTAGGAATCAAAGGTCAGTGTAGTCAATAGATCACTGAAAACATAAGTTTAGAACCAAGCTAAACACTTTTATAATTAGACATTTTTACTTTCTCGTATACGAAGTATAGAGAAAGTCTTGTAATCGTGCAAAAATAAATAAATCGAGATGATTGCAAATCTCGACGTTTTACACATCCCTGAGTCGGAAAAACATAGTTTTGCAATCTTGTCCGTATGTCTGTGTGTATATGTATGTGTGTGTATGTGTGAACACGATAACCTGAGTGCCGTTACAGCTAGGTTGATTAAATTTCATATACAAGTATTATATCAAATTTGTAGTTCTGTATCAGCTTTTTAGCGATTTCCGGTAACC
Organism: Physella acuta; assembly: GCF_028476545.2. Lineage (NCBI taxonomy): Eukaryota > Metazoa > Mollusca > Gastropoda > Physidae > Physella > Physella acuta. The sequence goes on from NW_026732310.1 coordinate 266,508, forward strand.
GGAAAGCGGCACTTATGCTACTTTGAAATTTTCACCTTAAGTACTGTTTCAGATAGATAAATGTAATTTCTCATGCAAGTAAAAGAACTAATTCTCTGCCATCTGTCAAATTTTGAGCAATTTCTCTTTGACCGGAAGTAGTAATTTACACTATTTCCGATTTCTCAAAAAACGCATGCACATTTATTGAGTACTAATAATATTCCGCACTATTATACACATTTCATTTGGCGTTCACTTGGTGTGCGATTCTTTTTTGTACGAGATTCTATTCTGTTTCAAAAAGTTTAAGCAATTAGAAATGGATTAAAAATCATGTCTATATCCCGAGTTGCCTTCCCCCGTAGTGTTATATAAGAATATTCGAGAAAGTTTAGGGGAGATCACTCCCGGTTTATTGGAACAATAACAAATAATTTTACACGTTTTTAAATAAGGTTTTTAGATGATCCAGTCTATTATGATACAACTGCTTTAACCCAGCCCACCCCTCCCCGACGTTAAACCGTTTCCATAGACCATCACAATTACATGACCACCCCCCCTCCCAACTCTAACCCATACACACACCCATGACCATACACACGCTACACTACAAATCAGTACCACCAAATTTATGATGTTGTTGGGGTTTAGTTAAGTTTATGATGTTGTTGGGGCTAGCTAAATTTATGATGTTGTTGAGGCTAGCTAAATTTATGATGTTGTTGGGGTTTAGTTAAGTTTATGATGCTGTTGCGCTAGCTAAATTTATGATGTTGTTGGGGTTTAGTTTAGTTTATGATGTTGTTGCGGCTAGTTAAATTTATGATGTTGTTGCGGCTAGTTAAATTTATGATGTTGTTGCGGCTAGTTAAATTTATGATGTTGTTGGGGTTTAGTTAAGTTTATGATGCTGTTGCGCTAGCTAAATTTATGATGTTGTTGCGGCTAGTTAAATTTATGATGTTGTTGGGGTTTAGTTAAGTTTATGATGTTGTTGCTGTTAGTTAAATTTATGATGTTGTTGGGGTTTAGTTAAGTTTATGATGCTGTTGCTCTAGCTAAATTTATGACGTTGTTGGGGTTTAGTTAAGTTTATGATGTTGTTGGGTTTAGTTAAGTTTATGATGCTGTTGCGGCTAGTTAAATGTATGATGTTGTTGCGGCTAGTTAAATTTATGATGTTGTTGGGGTTTAGTTAAGTTTATGATGTTGTTGGGGCTAGCTAAATTTATGATGTTGGGGCTAGCTAAATTTATGATGTTTTTGGGGCTAGTTAAATTTATGATGTTGTTGGGGTTTAGTTAATTTTATGATGTTGTTGGGGCTAGCTAAATTTATGATGTTGTTGAGGCTAGTTAAATTTATGATGTTGTTGCGGCTAGTTAAATTTATGATGTTGTTGGGGTTTAGTTAAGTTTATGATGCTGTTGCGCTAGCTAAATTTATGATGTTGTTGCGGCTAGTTAAATTTATGATGTTGTTGGGGTTTAGTTAAGTTTATGATGTTGTTGCTGTTAGTTAAATTTATGATGTTGTTGGGGTTTAGTTAAGTTTATGATGCTGTTGCGCTAGCTAAATTTATGACGTTGTTGGGGTTTTGTTCAGTTTATGATGTTGTTGGGTTTAGTTAAGTTTATGATGCTGTTGCGGCTAGTTAAATGTATGATGTTGTTGCGGCTAGTTAAATTTATGATGTTGTTGGGGTTTAGTTAAGTTTATGATGTTGTTGCGGCTAGTTAAATGTATAATGTTGTTGCGGCTAGTTAAATTTATGATGTTGTTGGGGTTTAGTTAAGTTTATGATGTTGTTGCGGCTAGTTAAATTTATGATGTTGTTGCGGCTAGCTAAGTTTATGATATTGTTGGGGTTTAGTTAAGTTTATGATGTTCTTGGGGCTAGTTAAATTTATGATGTTGTTGCGGCTAGTTAAATTTATGATGTTGTTGGGTTTAGTTAAGTTTATGATGTTGTTGGGGTTAAGTTAAGTTTATGATGTTTTTGGGGTTAGTTAAATTTATGATGTTGTTGGGGTTTAGTTAAGTTTATGATGTTGCTGCGGCTAGTTAAATTTATGATGTTGTTGGGGTTTAGTTAAGTTTATGATGTTGTTGCGGCTAGTTAAATGTATGATGTTGTTGGGGTTTAGTTAAGTTTATGATGTTCTTGGGGCTAGTTAAATTTATGATGTTGTTGCGGCTAGTTAAATTTATGATTTGTTGGGTTTAGTTAAGTTTATGATGTTGTTGGGGCTAGTTAAATGTATGATGTTGTTGGGGTTTAGTTAAGTTTATGATGTTCTTGGGGCTAGTTAAATTTATGATGTTGTTGCGACTAGTTAAATTTATGATGTTGTTGGGTTTAGTTAAGTTTATGATGTTGTTGGGGTTTAGTTAAGTTTATGATGTTGTTGCGGCTAGTTAAATTTATGATGTTGTTGGGTTTAGTTAAGTTTATGATGTTGTTGCGGCTAGTTAAATTTATGATGTTGTTGGGGTTTAGTTAAGTTTATGATGTTGTTGGGGTTTAGTTAAGTTTATGATGCTGTTGCGCTAGCTAAATTTATGATGTTGTTGGGGTTTAGTTAAGTTTATGATGTTGTTGGGTTTAGTTAAGTTTATGATGTTGTTGCGGCTAGCTAAATTTATGATGTTGTTGCGGCTAGTTAAATTTATGATGTTGTTGCGGCTAGTTAAATTTATGATGTTGTTGCGGCTAGTTAAATTTATGATGTTGTTGCGGCTAGTTAAATTTATGATGTTGTTCGGGGTTTAGTTAAGTTTATGATGTTGTTGGGGTTTAGTTAAATTTATGATGTTATAGGGGCTAGTTAAGTTTATGATGTTGTTGGGGTTTAGTTAAGTTTATGATGTTGTTGGGGTTTAGTTAAATTTATGATGTTATAGGGGCTAGTTAAGTTTATGATGTTGTTGGGGTTTAGTTAAGTTTATGATGTTGTTGGAGCTAGCGATTTGGCAATGTGTATTGTAGAAAAAAAATGCTACAAACACGAGTTTTAAAATCGGTGTACCCGGTGTTCAGTAAACACCTATCTGTAGGTGGGTTAAGATAACGCCTATCTGTAGGTGGGTTAAGATAACGCCTATCTGTAGGTGGGTTAAGATAACGCCTATCTGTAGGAGGGTTAAGATAACGCCTATCTGTAGGCACTCAGATTGTTTTAACCACATCGGTGACGTCTTCTCTCACCACTATTTTTCTCGCTCTCCCCGCCAGTGTGGGTATATTCCATGCACTGTTGCTGTTCCGCATCCAGAAAAAAAACCTACTCACCCTCTCTCGCGCGCTGGTACGTGGAAGGTGCCCAGCCACAACGCGAACTGAATGTAAATGCCAGGAAAACAAGCCAGGAGTGGGGGAGGGGGGGATTGTGTGGGATTGTGGGGATTCTTTGCTTTTACGCGTTTTTACGCCAGTCGTAGTCTACAACTGATGTTGAAATAAATTATGGATGTGTTGTAGAAAATCTAAACTTGAATTCCAAAAATT